>NC_037338.1:51777374-52080404 GCF_002263795.3 Bos taurus | reverse complement strand
AATATGCTCAGTGAAAAAATCAGTTACAAAAGTCCACATATTTTTATTCCATTTATATGAGATGTTCAGGATAAGCAAAGACACAAAGCAGTTCAGCAGTTTCCAAGGTCTGGAGGAGTAACTGCTAACAGGTACAAAAATTTCTCCTTGGAGTGATGAACATATTTTAAAACTGATTAGAGTGTTAGCTGAACAACTTTTTGAATATACTAAAAATGACTGAATTGTATATTTTAAAAGGAATCTTTATGGTTTTAATTTTATGCTAAGGTAAATTATACCTTTAAAAAACAGTAAGAAATAAAACATTGTATATGACTCAAAATTTGTGAAAAAACATGTGTGCATAGAATAAAGATTGAAAGGAAAGTTTTTAAAAAAGGTATTTCTAGTAATATTAACAAGCAGTTTAACCATATGACATAATTGTTTTTAACTGTAGATAACACAAGGCTTGGGGATCATGAATTTTTAATGGGATTTGAGTTTTAAAGACACTGGGATAAAAATAGACCCTAGAATTGTTGAGTAATGTTGACTATACATTAAACTCTGCTATGCATCAGAAGGATAACACATCTTTATGAATTCCATTTATATTTCTCATTATTTGCATCCTATATCATTAACTTTTAATGAATTTGGCTTTTATTTGCCACCCCCACATAGGAAAGTCTAATTTTTTTTTCCTACAATATCTAATACTTTTGAAGAAACAAAGGGTATATTTCTCTTGATATATTTATATTTACAACTGGATTTTATTTTCTTGAATGTGTTACAGCTTAAAATATAAAGAAAGCTATAAAATCCTTGGTTACAAAGTCATTTTGAGAATTTGCCATGAAACCATCATATTCTTATTGCAAAAACAAGACATTTTCTCCATGACAACCCAAGAGATCATGTCCTGACATAAATTTCCTGATACCCCAAAGAAAGACTAGAACAATGTGTTTGAAAATGTCATAAGCTGAAGGAATTATTCTTGGCTATCATGCAGTCAGGTGATATGACATTTTAGAGAGGAATATATTTAGGGCAGGTGTCTATTTCATAGATTCTTATCCTATACCAGAGAGTGGATTTGTGATAATAGACATGCTTGAAACTACATCTGCCTCAATGTGACTTGTGGACTGTGAGAAGCCTGATTCAAATTGAAGATCATCATGGCATGGGGTCTGATCTACAGAAATAAGCAAAGGTTAAGTGGAAAAATAATATTTGTATCTCTCTTTTATTTAAGGAAAAGCCACATGCAAAGATTATTTCCAAGGGCCTAGGCTTGATCCCCATATGCAGAAGGTAATGATCACCTGTAGAATGACGTCTCACAACTCACACCTACCAGTATGACTCTGGATTTTATACTTTGGTGATCTTTGCTGCTAAGAGTTGGGGAATCCAGATTTTTTTTTCAATTATTTCATCTTGAATTACAGTTATTTTCAATAACTTTCAATGATCTCATCTTAAATTACACTGAGAAGCATTTATCTGTTGAGGTACGCCTTGTGCTGACTACAAAGCTATTTAACCACAGATACTTAGGAACTGACTAGGATTTCCTCAGATATCACTGAACTGCTCACAAAACTTTCTTTATCCAATGTTCAAGATTGAACTTCTATTTCTAGTGCTAAATGTCTTCATACTGTGGCCCACAGTCTGAATGATTCCACGTAGATCTATCAGGTGACATCAAGAGAAGTGAAGGGCAGAGTAATAAGATTCTACTCCATTGAAGCAAAGCAATCCTCTCATTTTTGTCTGTTATACCTATAAGAATTATTGATTAAAATTCAAGAAAGGATTAACTGTGGAAAACTAGTTAATGATCATTGTAACTTGATCATCTCTAGATGACGCCAGTGGTAAAGAGCCTGCCTGCCAGTGCAGGAGACATGAGACACGAGTTCAGTCCCTGCGTGGGGAAGATTCCCTGGAGGAAGGAATGGCAATCCACTCTAGTATTCTTGCCTGGAGAATCCCATGGACAGAGGACCCTGGGGGGCTAAAGTCCATAGAGTCGCACAGTTGGACATGACTGAGGCGATTTAGCATGAACAGTGCTATAAAAGGCCTCAACTTTGTTCAACTGCATTCTCTCTTTCCTTAGAATATGGTTGTGTCTTGTTTATTACTTAATACAAGTAATCAACATGCTAGACTTGGAACTATGAAAAGACCTGTGAAAACTGAGGGGGTCAAGTTTCTGATTTGGTGACTTTCTCACTCTGCCTTCTTGTCAGAGACCTCAATCCTTCTTTGAAACCCAGTCACTTGTTCCTCCAGTTGAGTCACATAAATCACGTAGAGGAGAGAGCGGAAAAGACCTCCTCCATTCTGTATCAACAGGGATTAAAGAGATTCAAGTCATTTGTTTTCTCAATCAAATGAAGTAATAGAATCAATGGAGATTAGTGGCAATTGAATCATAGTGTTCAGAAGTGATAAAGAAAAAACAATTTCCTCACATACAGGTTAAAAATAAGAATAATTCTTTGTCTACAAATAGACAATCATGTTACTGGCAGAGTATATTTGAGAGGATTTATGTATTTGGATTTTGATGACAGAGTGGCAACCTCAGAGTGACTCTGCATAAATAGCCATCTCACTGACATCTTAGAAAGTCCCCCAAAGACACTGACTTCCTCCTGAATGGTCCTCCCTTGCTGTCTGGGTACTGACCCATATCTCTGTGCATTAGCCTTCCTCCTTTCAGAGAAGCAGTGCATGCATACTAAGTAAAATGCAGAATGCTTGCACAGTCAGGATTACTTTAACACTTTATAGTATCACCGTTTTTTTTTTTTTTTTTTCCCCAAACATTTACTTATTTTGGTAGCATCAACTTTAAACTCCAAAAGGAAATTTGAAGTTAAAAGACCTGTGATTACATGCCATGACCAATGGAATTCTCTCTTCTCTTTTTATTTTTTTGTTGTGAATATAAAGGACAGTTTTTATTTTTAATTAACTAATTTATTTATTTATTTATTGGAGGCTAATTACTTTACAATATTGTATTGGCTTTGCCATACATTGACATGAATCCGCCACAGGTGTACATGCATTCTGGTCCTGAACCCTACTCCCATGTCCCTCCCCATCCCATTCCTCTGGGTCATCCCAGTGCACCAGCCTCAAGCATCCTGTATCATGCATCAAACCTGGACTGGCAATCCATTTCACATATGATAATATACATATTTCAATGCCATTCTCCCAAACCATCCCACCCCCACCCTCTCCCACAGAGCCCAAAAGACTGTTCTATACATCTGTGTCTCTTTTGTTATTTCACAATTAGGGTTATCCTTACCATCTTTCTAAATTCCATATATATATGCATTAGTATACTGTATTGGTGTTTTTCTTCCTGGCTTACTCCACTCTGTATAATAGGCTCCAGTTTCATCCACCTCATTAGAACTGATTCAAATGTATTCTTTTTAATAGCTGAGTAATATTCCATTGTGTATATGTACCACAGCTTTCTTGTCCATTTGTCTGCTGATGGACATCCAGGTTGCTTCCATGTCCTGGCTATTATAAACAGTGCTGTGATGAACATTGGGGTACACTTATCTCTTTCAAGTTTTGTTTCCTTGGTGTGTATGCCCAGCAGTGGGATTGCTGGGTCGTATGGCAGTTCTACTTCCAGTTTTTTAAGGAATATCCATACTGTTCTCCATGGTGGCTGTACTAGTTTGCATTCCCACCAACAGTGTAAGAGGGTTCCCTTTTCTCCACACCCTCTCCAGCATTTATTGCTTGTAGACTTTTGGATAGCAGCCATTCTGACTGGTGTGAAATGGTACCTCATTGTGGTTTTGATTTGCATTTCTCTAATAATAAATGATGTTGCGCATTTTTTCATGTGTTTTTTAGCCATCTGTATGTCTTCTTTGGAGAAATGTCTATTTAGTACTTTGGCTCATTTTTTTATTGGGTGGTATATTTTTCTGGACTTGAGCTACAGGAGCTGCTTGTATATTTTTGAGATTAATTATTTGTCAGTTGCTTCATTTGCTATTATTTTCTCCCATTCTGAAGACTGTCTTTTCACCTTGCTTATATTTTCCTTTGTTGTGCAAAAGCTTTTACTTTTAATTAGGTCCCATTTGTTTATTTTTGCTTTTATATCCAATACTCTGGGAGGTGGTTCATAGAGGATCCTGCTGTGATTTATGTCGAAGAGTGTTTTGCCTATGTCTTCCTCTAGGAGTTTTGTAGTTTCTCGCCTTATGTTTAAATCTTTAATCCTTTTTGAGTTTATTTTTGTGTATGGTGTTAGAAGTGTTCTAGTTTCATTCTTTTACAAGTGGTTGACTAGTTTTCCCAGCACCACTTGTTAAAGAGATTGTCTTTAATCATTGTATATTCTTGCCTCCTTTGTTGAAGATAAGGTGTCCATAGGTGCATGGATTTATCTCTGGGCTTTCTATTTTGTTCCATTGATCTATATTTCTGACTTTGTGCCAGTACCATACTCTCTTGATGACTGTGGCTTTGTAGTAGAGCCTGAAGTCAGGCAGGTTGATTCCTCCAGTTTCATCGTCTTTCTCAAGATTGCTTTGGCTATTCGAGATTTTTTGTATTTCCATACAAATTGTGAAATTATTTGTTCTAGTTCTGTGAAAAATACTGTTGATAGCTTGATAGGAACTGCATTGAATCTATAGATTGCTTTGGGCAGTATACTCATTTTCACTATATTGATTCTTCTGATGCATGAACACGGTATATTTCTCCATCTATTTGTATCCTCTTTGATTTCTTTCACCAGAGTTTTATAGTTTTCTTTATATAGGTCTTTTCTTTCTTTAGGTAGATATATTCCTAAGTATTTTATTTTTTTCATTGAAATGGTGAATGGAATTGTTTTCTTAACTTCTCTTTCTGTTTTCTCATTGTTAGTGTATAGGAATGCAAGGGATTTCTGTGTGTTGATTTTATATCCTGCAACTTTACTATATTCATTTATTAGCTCTAGTAATTTTCTGGTGGAGTCTTTAGGGTTTTCTCTGCAAAGGATCATGTCACCTTCAAACAGTGAGAGTTTTACTTCTTCTTTTCCAACCCGGATTCATTTTATTTCTTTTTCTGCTCTGATTGCTGTGGCTAAAACTTCCAAAACTATGTTGAATAGTAGTGGTGATGGTGGGCAAACTTTTCCTTTTCCTGACTTTAGGGGAAATACTTTCAATTTTCCACCACTGAGGATAATGTTTGCTGTGGGTTTGTCATATATAGCTTTTATCATGTTGAGGTATATTCCTTCTATTCCTGCTTTCTGGAGGGTTTTTATCATAAATGGATGTTGAATTTTGTCAAAGGCTTTCTCTGCATTTATTGAGATAATCCTATGAATTTTTTAAAACTGAATTGTAGTTGATTAAAAATGTTGTTCCTCTTTCATTATCCTGTCATTTTGCCTTTCATACTGTTCATGGGGTTCTCAAGGCAAGAATACTGAAGTGGTTTGCCATTCCCTTCTCCAGTAGACCACATTCTGTCAGATCTCTCCACCACGACCCGCCTGTCTTGGGTTGCCCCATAGGCATGGCTTAGTTTCACTGAGCTAGACAAGGCTGTGGGCCTAGTGTGACTAGACTGACTAGTTTTCTGTGAGTATGGTTTCAGTGTGTTTGCCCTCTGAAGCCCTCTTGCAACACCTACAGTCTTACTTGGGTTTCTCTTACCTTGGGCATGGTGTATCTCTTCACGGCTGCTCCAGCAAAGCGCAGCCACTGCTCCTTACCTTGGACGAGGGGTATCTCCTCACCGCCACCCTTCCTGATTTTCAACGTAGGATAGCTCCTCTAGCCCCTCCTGCACCCACGCAGCCACTGCTCCTTGGACGTGGGGTTGGTCCTCCCGGCCGCCACCCCTGGTCTCTGGCATGGGGTAGCTCCTCCCGGCCACCGCCCCTGACCTCGGACATGGGGTAGCTAGTAAAGTAATGCCCCAAATTCTCCAAGCCAGGCTTCAGCAATACATGAACCGTGAACTTCCTGATGTTCAAGCTGGTTTTAGAAAAGGCAGAGGAACCAGAGATCAAATTGCCAACATCCGCTGGATCATGGAAAAAGCAAGAGAGTTCCGGAAAAACATCTATTTCTGCTTTATTGAATATACCAAAGTCTTTGACTGTGTGGATCACAATAAACTGTGGAAAATTCTGAAAAAAAAAAAAAAAAATGTGTATACCAGAACACCTGACCTGCCTCTTGAGAAATCTGTATGCAGGTCAGGAAGCAACAGTTAGAACTGGACATGGAACAACAGACTGGTTCCAAATAGGAAAAGGAGCACGTCAAGGCTGTATATTGTCACCCTGCATGTTTAACTTATATGCAGAGTACATCATGAGAAACGCTGGGCTGGAGGAAGCAGAAGCTGGATTCAAGATTGCTGGGAGAAATGTCAGTAACCTCAGATATGTACCCTTATGGCAGAAAGTGAAGAGGAACTAAAAAGCCTCTTGATGAAAGTGAAAGTGGAGAGTGAAAAAGTTGTCTTAAAGCTCAGCATTCAGAAAACGAAGATCATGGCATACGGTCCCATCACTTCATGGGAAATAGATAGGGAAATAGTGGAAACAGTGTCCGACTTTATTTTTTTGAGCTCGAAATTCACTGAAGATAGTGACTGCAGCCATGAAATTAAAAGATGCTTACACCTTGGAAGGAAAATTATGATCAACCTAGACACATATTCAAAAGCAGAGACATTACTTTGCCAACAAAGGTCCGTCTAGTCAAGGCTATGGTTCTTCCTGTGGTCATGTATGGATGTGAGAGTTGACCTGTGAAGAAGACTGAGCGCTGAAGAATCGATGCCTTTGAATTGTGGTGTTGGAAAAGACTCTTGAGAGTCCCTTGGACTGCACGGAGATCCAACCAGTCCATTCTGAAGGAGATCAGCCCTGGGATTTCTTTGGAAGGAATGATGCTAAAGCTGAAATGCCAGTACTTTGGCCACCTCATGCAAAGAGTTGATTCACTGGAGAAGACTCTGATGCTGGGAGGGATTGGGGGCAGGAGGAGAAGGGGACGACAGAGGATGAGATGGCTGGATGGCATCACTGACTCAATGGATGTGTGTCTGAGTGAACTCTGGGAGTTGGTGATGGACAGGGAGGCCTGGCGTGCTGTGATTCATGGGGTCACAAAGAGTCGGACACGACTGAGTGACTGACCTGAACTGAAAAATGTTGTGAGAGTTTCAGAAGTAAAGCAAAGCAATTCAGTTACACACATACACACACGTACATATATACTTATACACAAAAAGACATGTAAATGTGTAGATGTGTGTGTTTGTGTGTATATATATATATATTTTTTCATATTCTTTTTAGTTATAGATTATTACAAGGTATTAAATATAGTACCTTGTACTATACAGCAGGACTTGTTCATCAACTTTATATGTTGTAGTGTGTGTCTGTTAATCCCAAATTCTTAATTTATCCCTTTTCCCTTTCCTCCTTTGCAACCATTAGTTTGTTCTCTAAGTTAAGAGTCTGTATTTGTTTTTTAAATAATTTAATTTGTGTCATTTCTTTCAGAATCCACATGTAAGTGATATCATATTTGTCTTTCTCTGATATCATATGATACAAGTGATATCATAACATATTTAAGATACATGTCTGACTTATTTCACCTAATATGATAATCTCTAACTCCATCCATGTTGCTGCAAATGGCATTATTTCATTATCATTTATGGCTGAATAATATTCAGTATATACTATGAGTATTTATATAGAGAGAGAAAGAGAGAGAGAGAAATCAAAACTTCTTTATCCAATCATCTGGACATTTAGGTTACTTCCATGTCTTGGCTATTGTCAGTGTTGCTACTATGAACATTGGGGTGCATGTATCCTTTCAAATTAGAGTTTTTGTTTTTTCCAGAGATTGTTGGATCTTAAGGTAACTCAATTTTTAGTTTCTTAAGAAACCCACACTATTCCCAATAGTACATATTTGTTCCTCTTTCTCCACATACCCTGTAGCATTTAATATTGTAGACTTTCCAATAATGGCCATTCTGAAGGTGTGAGGTAGTATCTCATTGTAGCTTTGGTTTGTATTCCTCTAATAATTAGGGATGTTGAGCATCTTTTCTTGTGCCTGTTAGCTATCTGTATGTCTTCTTTGGAGGAATGTCTATTTAGGCCTTCTATAGACTTTGTGATTAGGTTTTTGTTTTTGTTGTTGTTGCTGAATTTTATTATATATTGAAATATATGAGCTGTTTGTGTATTTTGGAAATTAAGCCTCTCTCCTTTCTTCTTAAATGTAGTCTGGTAGTATTTTAAGTAAATTCTCATCTTTGGTCTAACTTAGTGAAAGATGGAATCCATGATATGCCACTTAGCAAGGGTGATTTTGGACATACTGTGTCTTAGCCTAAAAATGGAATAATCATAGGCAGGAAATTAGACATAACAGAAACAACTGGTCATTAGGCCACACTTAAATTCTTCAAACAGTGCATGACCTCTTAAAAGTTATTTCACTTCTCAAGGACTAAGTTATCTTCATTGCAAATGTGGGAAATACCTTGATAAATGCCATTTTAGATCTAGATTTTATTTTTTACTTTGTTTTGGAGTAAGAAAGAGTGTTTAAAGTGAGATTTAATAAGACCTTCTTTAAAAAGTTTTTATATAGTTTTTTTAAAGTAAAATCAGGACTGAAACTGGCCCAGTCAGAAGCATACTAATTCAGGTAAAGGGGACAATATTAGCTTGAACACACAGGTGGAGAAGAATAGGTTGGACATGCCAGTGCCAAAATTAGACATTTATATCTATCTATGCTTCTTGAAATTAAAAGACGTTTACTCCTTGAAAGAAAAGTTATGACCAACTTAGATAGCATATTGAAAAGCAGAGACATTACTTTGCCAACAAAGGTCCATCTAGTCAAGGCTATGGTTTTTCCAGTGGTCATTTTTATGGATGTAAGAGTTGGACTGTGAAGAAAGCTGAGCACCAAAGAATTGATGCTTTTGAACTGTGGTGTTGGAGAAGACTCTTGAGAGTCCCTTGGACTGCAAGGAGATCCAACCAGTCCATTCTGAAGGAGATCGGCCCTGGGATTTCTTTGGAGGGAATGATGCTGAAGCTGAAACTCCAGTACTTTGGCCACCTCATGATTAATATAGCAATAAGGCAGATAAACAGTAATGACATGAGTGGTTTGAAAAGTGTTATCAATTCACTTGATATATAGTACACATATACTTATTTAAATATGTAAAATGGTGCAATATTCAGAGTGAAGCAGATGGATCAAAGTAATGGAGATGCAGAAATTAGCTGAGGTCTTATCTTTTCTGGCCTCTTGATACACTCTATAATAAATCACAAGTTGTATAAGTTAAATGAAAATTCAAATTTTAAAAATTAAAGACAAGAAATGTTACAGTTTTGCATTATTCATTTGTTTATCTTTCATTGTTCTGCTTGGGTTTCAGTTAAGTAGTTTGCCTGTTTTTTCCAGTGGTAATGTATGGATGTGAGAATTGGACTGTGAAGAAAGCTGAGCACTGAAGAATTGATGCTTTTGAACTGTGGTGTTGGAAAAGACTCTTGAGAGTCCTTTGGACTGCAAGGAGATCCAACCAGTCCATCCTAAAGGAGATCAGTCCTGGGTGTTCATTGGAAGGAGTGATGCTAAAGCTGAAACTCCAATACTTTGGCCACCTGACATGAAGAGTTGACTCATTTGGAAAAGACCCTGATGCTGGGAGGGATTGGGGGCAGGAGGAGAAGGGGACGACAGAGAATGAGATGGCTGGATGGCATCACTGACTCAGTGGACACAGTTTGAGTAAACTCCAGGAGTTGGTGATGGAAACTCGAGGATTTGGTGATGGACAGGGAGGCCTGGCGTGCTTTGATTCATGGGGTCGCAAAGAGTCGGACACGACTGAGCAACTGAACTAAACTGAACTGACTGATGATGACCAAGTTATGTTGATAACCATGAAGTAAAATTCTTGTTTGTACATTTCTTCAAACACACAGTACTAAACTTTAATTGCTAATTACAGCAACTTTTTATCATAAGTCTTGTTAAACACAATATCCAATTTGTGGGTAGCTTTAACACAAGAAAATGAAACTAGTAGTCTGTGGAAAACAGTAGTGAACTTGAAGACAAAAAATGGAATAAAGATAAAAGACCTGGGAAGGGGAAAGAGTATAAGAAATGAGAGAGTGGCAGATTACTATGTCAGTGGATGCAAATTACAATTGAAGATTTCAGAGATAGTACATGTATTTGTGAGTCTTGGTATACAAACACAGTTATATATAGATGAAACCATGCAAAAACAAATATTGTGCATTAGATCAAGGAAATGCCCTCTAGGATAATAAGATCTCTCACATTGATGGCAGAAGCTGGATAGTTAGAAAACCTGTGAACTAAATTTTGGGATAAATTAAGAGGTTGGGAAATGACAATGATAATAAGCAACATTGAAGTCCTTCTTTGTATGTATGTCCCTTTCAGTATTTCCAGATTATTACCTAGGCAATAAAGTTGCTACTCCATCTTTAGAGGATTAGGCTCAAATGTGAAAACAAACAAATGAACAGAAAGACAAGCAGCTATCAGATGTGCAGTGGTGTCTGCCTATGCTCCTAAATGGACTTCCCTGGTGGTTCACATGGTTAAGCGTCTGCCTACAATGTGGGAGACTTGGGTTCAATCCCTGGGTTGGGAAGATCTCCTGGAGAAGGAAATGGCAACCCACTCCAATATTCTTGCCTGGAAAAAAAAAACAAAAAAGCAAAAAACATGGACAGAGGAGCCTGATAGGCTACAGTCCATGGGGTCCAAAGAGTCATACAAGCCTGAACAACTTCACTTTCACTTTCATGTTCCTAAATAGCACCAGACTGGTCTTTAAATTCTCCAAGAAAAGTGATTCTATTTATTCTTGTGGTATCTCTCAACATAATACAAGTTGAATACAAATAAAATCTTCCTTACGGAAATACTTAAGATTTAAGAAGGATAAATATGACATTACCAATAAAAGATTAATTTTAATAATAGTAATCACTCTTAAATAGTAATGAACAATATTGCTGTGCCAACTATTATTTTATATTGATTATATATCTGTCTTATAAAATACAACTGCCTTTTTGTTACTAGAAGAACCTCACTGTGATATTTTATTTTACAAGGGGATTTTTTTTTTTTCACTCTCACAGTACAGCCTGGCATAAGGGAGAGGGGAATGTATGCTTAAACCAGAGAAGAAATCTGGAGAGTTACCTTAGGAATTTCATTAATTGAGTATACTCTTGTGAAAGAAATAAACACTCTCATCAGTACTGCCAGGGATGACAGGTGAGAAGACGTGAAACATCTTAGGAACCAGAGGCTGAAAAGATATATTTTATCAGTCTTACATGAGTGGCTTAATTTCTCCGTGGATTAAACCTCAGAATTGCCAATTTTTGAATAGCGCATTGCATCTGTGGAAAAATCTACAGACTATTAAGTAAAGGAAATTAATATTTCTGTTTCTCATTTCAAAGAAGAGGCTTACTATTCTACTTCAGCATATTAAATTCCAATCAAGGTTCCATATACTCAGAATTGTCTGAGATAGATCAGATCAGATCAGATCAGTCACTCAGTCGTGTCCGACTCTTTGCGATCCCATGAGTCACAGCACGCCAGGCCTCCCTGTCCATTACCAACCCCCGGAGTTCACTCAGACTCACATCCATCGAGTCAGTGATGCCATCCAGCCATCTCATCCTCTGTCATCCCCTTCTCCTCCTGCCCCCAATCCCTCCCAGCATCAGAGTCTTTTCCAATGAGTCAACTTTTCGCATGAGGTGGCCAAAGTACTGGAGTTTCAGCTTTAGCATCATTCCTTCCAAAGAAATCCCAGGGCTGATCTCCTTCAGAATGGACTGGTTGGATCTCCTTGCAGTCCAAGGGACTCTCAAGAGTCTTCTCCAACACCACAGTTGAAAAGCATCAATTCTCCGGTGCTCAGCCTTCTTCACAGTCCAACTCTCACATCCATACATGACCACAGGAAAAACCATAGCCTTGACTAGACGAAACTTTATTGGCAAAGTAATGTCTCTGCTTTTGAATATGCTTTCTCGGTTGGTCATAACTTTCCTTCCAAGGAGCAAGCGTCTTTTAATTTCATGGCTGCTAGTTTCAATTCTCTGTAGTTAATAAAATGCACATAGTATAGTCTAAGAAAAAGCAATGTGAAATTGGAAGTGTTAGTTGGCTCAGTGATATCTCTTTGCAACTCCATGGAGTATAGCCTGCCAGACTTGTTTGTCTATGAACTTCCTTAGGCAAGAATACTGGTCTGGGGAGCCATTCCCTTTTCTAAGAAATCTTCCTGACCCAGTTCTCCTGCATTGCAAGGAGATTCTTTACTATCTGAGCCACTATTTTCCTTTTCTACTTGCCACCAAATGATTTAACTTGGTTCAGGTTTATCCCATTAAAACAGCACAACCATTAAAGAAAAAAAAACTGATTTAATATTACATAGGATTGTGGTAATAACTTGAAATTCAGGATACTGTTTCTTCCGATTGAAAAAAAGAAAATTAGGTACCAAGTGGCAGGCTCTTGGAGTTAAGTCAGGCACCAAAAAAGAAAAACCTAGAAATACCAAAATAAGATATTCACAAAACTCTTTGTCCATAATTAGTCCTAATATTTCACATAAAAATTTTGCCACCTACTAGCTGTCCAGAGCATTTATTTTCTCATCTCAAATGTTCTCATTCATATTGGTGAGTTGAAAAGTGTCACATATGTAGTGAAAATATGAAAAGGGTGAAAATACAAAATAATTAAATATTTCAGTTTCCCTAATTAACAAAGTTTAGGGTAGAAGTTTTCATGCTATCATATTATAGGGAATTTCAATTAGAGGGAAGCAAAAGTGAAGGATTAAAGGAAAGTGAGACAGGCAAATGGAAGGACTGTTTGTTCTCAGTAAGCACAGCTGATGGTAGGACATCCTCAGAAAGGCCAAACAAAACTACTGTGTCTCAGGGAAATTGATTGAGGTAGAATGGAAGAATAATTTATCAGCTTCCATTCGCTATTAGTTAAAGCCTATCCATGGGTCATTATGTCCAGGATATGATATCTGGCCCTGCACCTGAGCTTTGGCGATGTCAGATGGTCTGTGTATCCAGATTGGGTAGTGCACAGATGTAGCTGTCTCTACTTAACCATCTACCTTGTACATGTGAGATCTTTGCTCTATGGTGGTGGCAGCATTTGCTGAAGCAATATGGGCTAGAAACATCTTTAGAGTCAACATAGAGCAAGAAAGGTCTAAAGTTGGACAAGTAGGTTATTGACTGTAACTTGGGTGGCACATAATTTAGTTTGGTAAAGGCCATTTCCTGTCCCATTTCTATAGAGTTGGAACATAAAGGAAAGAACATTGCTCTCAGTTGTAACAAAGTATATATCCAGTCTTCAAAGGTCACCACCAGTTGAAATATTCCAAAAAGAGCTCAATAAGAGGACTAAGCAAACACAGCTGTTAATATTCATATCCATCTTGCTTCTCTCTCATCTATTTTAGTGTTCCTCCACCATTGGCCATCACATTGGCTGATGAGGATTGTTTTCTTGGAGAGACAGATCATAGTGAGCCCATGGTGATCTGTACATCTAGTCTCTTTGTTGTTTTGGATATGATTAGGAAAGCTACTTTAATATTATATAGGCCACTGAAGCACAGGAAAACTATCACCACCACCCTTCAGATAATCGGATTGGATTATTAGTATTAATAGTATAATTCTTATAATTTCTTCCTTTGCTTTCTAGTTTCCCAATAAGTAAAGACCAAATAGTTTAGTGATAGATCCAGATTGCAGTTCAGGAAATGCCTTACTATATGCCCTCAGTTCAGTTCAGTTCAGTCGCTCAGTCATGTCCGACTGGTTGTGACCCCATGAACCACAGCACACCAGGCCTCCCTGTCCATCATCAACTCCCGGAGCCCACCCAAACCCATGTCCATCGAGTCAGTGATGCCATCCAACCATCTCATCCTCTGTCATCGCCGTCTTCTCCTGCCCTCAATCTTTCCCACCATCAGGGTCTTTTCAAATGAGTCAGCCCTTCGCATGAAGTGGCCAGCGTATTGGAGTTTCAGCTTCAACATCAGTCCTTCCAATGAACACCCAGGACTAATCTCCTTTAGGATGGACAGGTTGGACCTCCTAGCACTCCAAGGAACTCTCAAGAGTGTTCTCCAACATCACAGTTCAAAAGCATCTATTATTCAGTGCTCAGCTTTCTTTATAGTCCAACTCTCACATCCGTACATGACCACTGGAAAAACCAGAGCCTTGACTAGATGGATCTTTGTTGGCAAAATAATGTCTCTGCTTTTTAATATGCTTTCCAGGTTGGTCATAACTTTCCTTCCAAGGAGTAAGCGTCTGTTAATTTCATGGCTGCAATCACCATCTGCAGTGATTTTGGAGCCTAAAAATAAAGTCTGACACTGTTTCCACTGTTTTCCCATCTATTTGCCATGAAGTGATGGGACCAGATGCCATGATCTTCGTTTTCTGAATGTTGAACTTTAAGCCAACTTTTTCACTTTCCTCCTTCACTTTCCTCAAGAGGCTCTTTATTTCTTCTTCACTTTCTGCCATAAGGGTTGTGTCATCTGCATATCCAAGGTTATTGATATTTCTCCCAGCAATCTTGATTCCAGCTTGTTCTTCCTGCAGCCCAGCATTTCTCATGATGTACTCTGCATATGATTTAAACAATTAGGGTGACAATATACAGCCTTGATGTACTCCTTTTCCTATTTGGAACCAGTCTGTTGTTCCATGTCCTGTTCTAACTGTTGCCTCCTGACCTGCATACAGGTTTCACAAGAAGCAGGTCAGGTGGTCTCGTATGAACATTTTTTTTTTTTTTTCAGAATTTTCCACAGTTTATTGTGATCCACACAGTCAAAGGCTTTTGCATAGTCAATAAACAGAAATAGATGTTTTTCTGGAACTCTCTTGCTTTTTTGATGATCTAGTGGATGTTGGTAATTTGATCCTGTTCCTTTGCCTTTTCTAAAACCAGCTTGAACATCTGGAAATTAACGGTTCATGTATTGCTGAAGCCTGGCTTGGAGAATTTTAAGCCTTACTTTATTAGTGTGTGAGATAAGTACTATTGTGTGGTAGTTTGAACATTCTTTGGCATTGTTATTCTTTTGGACTGGGGTGAAAACTGACCTTTTCCAGTCCTGTGGCCACTGTTGAGTTTTCCAAATTCGCTGGGATATTGAGTGCAGCACTTCCACAGCATCATCTTTCAGGATTTGAAATAACTCAACTGGAATTCCATCACCTCCACTGGCTTTGTTCATAGTGATGCTTTTTAAGGCCCACTTGACCTCACAATCCAGGCTGTCTGGCTCTAGGTGAATGATCATACCATCATGATTATCTGGGTCGTGAAGATCTTTTTTGTACAGTTCTTCTGTGTATTCTTGCCACCTCTTCCCTGGTTGATTTGTGATAAACTTATCACCACCATTCACACCAGAGGAAACAAAAACAACTATCTGACAGATCCTAAGACATGGGGAATGAGATGTGCAAATTCTCCACTTGGATAAGTGGGAATGAGTGTGTAAGATGTTGGTCTTACCTTCACTCCTTGACTGCTGGAATGTTATATCCAACTGTGAACACTGCACTCTGCATTAATCATCAATTAAGTGATAACCTGCATCCTGAAAAACAATGCTCAGTTTCACAAGGTATTGTCAACTTGGTACATTAATTAAGTCTTCAGCACTCTATTCCAACAGCAGCAGTTCTGTTCAATGAGACTGGCTAATTTTTGTTGTAGAGTACATGACACGACCAATGAAAGCCATGATTATATACTCATTGCCACAATTTCTTTTCTGTAAAGATCAGAGGCAATATTGTGTGGAGCACCATGTCAATAGACCAGGTATGCTGTAAATCTTCTGGTATTAGTACAGACTACTTCACATTATCAGAGTTTCTCTTGATGCTTCAGTTTCTACACACAAGCATTAATGGCTAAGCCAACTATTGATTCTAACTTGGTTGAGTTTCTACTTCTTGCCAAAATGGATGGTGTTTGGTGAGACTGTCAGTATTTGATGGTTGCTAACCTTGAAGGATGATGTTATATTAGTGTTTTACCATCTATCTCTGTTGCTGATAATTTGGATGCCAGTAGTTGTTAGCTAGCACATCCTTAGAGAAGAGGAGGTCCTGTTTTGGTGCTCACACATACATTCCATCCCTTCCCAAAGGGTTGCTCTGTCCATGGGCATGTGTAGAAGTGCCAAGATGGTCAAGGGAAGTGTCAAAGTGACCATCATAGAATGAGTCACCTAGGCAGTCAACTAGGCAGTTTTCCCCCATAGCTCATTGGGTGAAGAATCAGCGTGCAATGCAGGAGACACAGGAGATACATGAGTTCAATCCAAGGGTAAGAAAGATCCCCTGGAGAAGGAAATAGCAACCCACTTAAGTATCCTTGCCTGAAAAATCCCATGGACAGAGAAGCCTGGCAGGTTACAGTCCAAAGGTTCACAAAAGAGTTGGACATGACTGAGCAACTGAGTACACATCTGTGGTGGATAATTTCTGTTGATCATTCACAGGAGACAAAAGTTGCTGGCATCTTTTCTTCTCATTTCTTATATTTATCTGAATATCCATTCGTGAGGTAATTTTATTTTGAAATTTCCTCTCTTGTTCTTGTTAGGCTTCTGATCAAACAGTGCAGTTATTCTCTAAAGCCCCATCATCAGGTCAGACTTACTCTCCCACCAGACAATGGGCTTTATTTGACCATTGTGTTAAGGGTTACCCTTGAGGTGAGTTGTAATTCAGCAGAAGATCTTCCACAGCTAGTGCCAAATAATTGCATTAGTTATGAACTTGGCCTACGTCCTTTCCTCCCTTGTAAGGAACCACATGTGAAGATACAGGCATGAGTTAAGGGAGAGGTGATGGGTCAACTGAAGCAGATGGCATGGGAGTCTGAGCTTCATTATTATGCCGTTTACTTCTTTCTTCTATATTTGCTGAAATCTGATTTCAGATGAACCACTGCCATGATGATATAAATTATGTCTATCCCCAACTCATCCTATGACTGGGTGAATTTGATAATACCCTGGGGACGCAGTCTCTTGCAATGTAATTATTGGGTATTTTGTCTCTTTTCTGCCCAACAGTAAACTATCTGAAGTCAGCATAAATAGATCTGTCCATTAAATTGCTGGACATATTGTCTTTAGTTGTTGTTGTTTAGTCACTAAGTTGTGTCTGAGTCTTTTGAGACACCATAGACTGTAGATAGCCATGCTCCTCTGCCCTTGGGATTTCCCACACAAGAATACTGGAGTGGATTGCCATTTCCTTCTCCATGGGATGTTCCTGACCAGGTATCAAACCCATGCCTCCTGCATTGCAAGTGGATTCTCTACTGCTGAAGCACCAGGGAAGCCACCCTCCCCACTGTTTTTTTTTTGTTTGTTTGTTTGTTTCTTTTTTGAAGTATAATTGCTTTACAATGTTGTGTTAGTTTCCCCTGTGCAACAACATGAATCAGCTATATGTATATGTATATCCTACCCCTCTTGAGCCTCCGTTGCACTTGCACTTGCCATCCCACCCCTGTAGATTATCACAGAGCACCAAGCCGAGCTCCCTGTGCTATATAATAGCTTCCTGCTAGCTATCTGTTTTACACATGGTAGTGTATTTATGTTAATGCTTGTCTCTCAGTCTGTGCCCCTCCTTCTCATCCTGTGTCTACAAGTCTGTTCTCTGTGTCTGCTGCCTCTATTCCTGTCCTTTGGTGGGACTATACTTGATATGAAATTCCACTGGTACTCCATGAAACTTTCTGCATCCCAGGTACAGAAACAGATAAGCAAAAGCCCAAGAACTAAAGCATCCAGAAAGAACCAGCATCTAAATGCCTGCAAGATTTATCATCTTATAAGCAACAGAACTGAGAATAGAAGAGTTATGTATATTATACTCAGTCCTGTAATCTTATTAAAAGAGAAGATGTACAAAGTCATAATTCCCTTTGGGTCATAAAGGAAAATCAATAAAAAACATATCATCATTCAAGCCAAAATGGATTTCTTTATATTATTGAAGGTAATGTCTGTGAAAAGTTAAATACAATTATAGAGAAATGGCTAAATTGTCAATAAAAAATAGCTGTAATTGCAATAAGTCACAAATAGAATTAGCATATATTTCTACACTAAATTCCAACCTATTTGGAAACTGAGGCTTGATTCTGTGAAAAACAAGACTTACAATGTACAATTAGATAGAATAAAACATAGCTAGTACACACATGCATAATATTCTTGTACTTATAAAATGCTTTCGCATACATTACTATGATTTCATTACTTTCAAGTATTTAGAGTGAGTTTTAAAAAATGTCTTAAAAATACAGTTGAGTATAACAACAAAAGAATAAAGAGTATTGTAATCATGATGCTATTGGTAGTGTTTACATAAATTTCTTAAGCACTTTTTCTCTTAATAATATGAAACTACTCCCTCTAAAATTTTATTTTATGTTCATTTGCATCAGATCAGATCAGATCAGTCGCTCAGTCGTGTCCGACTCTTTGCGACCCCATGAATCACAGCACGCCAGGCCTCCCTGTCCATCATCAACTCCCGGAGTTCACTCAGACTCACATCCATCGAGTCAGTGATGCCATTCAGCCATCTCATTCTCTGTCATCCCCTTCTCCTCCTGCCCCCAATCCCTCCCAGCATCAGAGTCTTTTCCAATGAGTCAACTCTTCGCATGAGGTGGCCAAAGTGCTGGAGCTTCACCTTTAGCATCATTCCTTCCAAAGAAATCCCAAGGCTGATCTCCTTCAGAATGGACTGGTTGGATCTCCTTGCAGTCCAAGGGACTCTCAAGAGTCTTCTCCAACACCACAATTCAAAAGCATCAATTCTTCGGTGCTCAGCCTTCTTCACAGTCCAACTCTCACATCCATACATGACCACAGGAAAAACCATAGCCTTGACTAGACGAACCTTTGTTGGCAAAGAAATGTCTCTGCTTTTGAATATGCTATCTAGGTTGGACATAACTTTCCTTCCAAGGAGTAAGCATCTTTTAATTTCATGGCTGCAATCACCATCTACAGTGATTTTGGAGCCCAGAAAAATTAAGTCTGACACTGTTTCCACTGTTTCTGCATCTGTTTCCCATGAAGTGATGGGATCAGATGCCATGATCTTCGTTTTCTGAATGTTGAGTTTTAAGCCAACTTATTCACTCTCCACTTCCACTATCCTCAAGAGGCTTTTGAGTTCCTCTTCACTTTCTGCCATAAGGGTGGTGTCATCTGCATATACTAGGTTATTGATATTTCTCCCGGCAATCTTGAATCCAGTTTGTTTCCTCCAGTCCAGCGTTTCTCATGATGTACTCTGTATATCAGTTAAATAAAAAGGGTGACAATACACAGACTTGATGAACTCCTTTTTATATTTGGAACCAGTCCGTTGTTCCATGTAGAGGTCTAACTGTTGCTTCCTGATCTGCATACAAATTTCTCAAGAGGCAGATCAGGTGGTCTGGTATTCCCATCTCTTTCAGAAGTTTCCACAGTTTATTGTGATCCACACAGTCAAAGGCTTTGGCATAGTCAATAAAGCAGAAATAGATGTTTTTCTGGAACTCTCTTGCTTTTTCTATGATCCAGTGGATGTTGGCAATTTGATCTCTGGTTCCTCTGCCTTTTCTAAAACCAGCTTAAACATCAGGAAGTTCATGCTTCACATATTGCTGAAGCCTGGCTCAGAGAATTTTGAGCATTACTTTACTAGCGTGTGAGATGAGTGCAATTGTGAGGTAGTTGGAGCATTCCTTGGCATTGCCTTTCTTTGGGATTGGAATGAAAACTGACCTTTTCCTGTCCTGTGGCCACTGCTGAGTTTTCCAAATTTGCTGGCATATTGAGTGCAGCACTTTCACAGCATCATCTTTCAGGATTTGGAATAGCTCAACTGGAATTCCATCACCTCCACTAGCTTTGTTCTTAGTGATGCTTTCTAAGGCCCACTGGACTTCACATTTCAGGATGTCTAGCTCTAGGTCAGTGATCACACCATCGTTATCATCTGGGTTGTGAAGATCTTTTTTGTACAGTTCCTCTCTGTATTCTTGCCATTTCTTCTTAATATCTTCTGCTTCTTTTAGGTCCATACATTTTCTGTCCTTTATCGAGCTCATGTTTGCATCAAATGTTCCTTTGGTATCTCTGATTTTCTTGAAGAGATCTCTAGTCTTTCCCATTCTGTTGTTATCCTCTATTTCTTTGCATTGATCGCTGAAGAAGGTTTTCTTGTCTCTTCTTGCTATTCTTTGGAACTCTGCATTCAGATGTTTATATCTTTCCTTTTCTCCTTTGCTTTTCGCTTCTCTTCTTTTCACAGCTATTTGTAAGGCCTCCTCAGACAGCCATTTTGCTTTTTTGCTTTTCTTTTCTATGGGAATTGTCTTTATCCCTGTCTCCTGTACAATGTCACGAACATCATTCCATACTTTATCAGGCACTCTATCTATCAGATCTAGGCCCTTAAATCTATTTCTCACTTCTGCTGTGTAATCATAAGGGATTTGATTTAGGTCATACCTGAATGGTCTAGTGGTTTTCCCTACTTTCTTCAATTTAAGTCTGAATTTGGCCATAAGGAGTTCATGGTCTGAGCCACAGTCAGCTCCTGGTCTTGTTTTTGCTGACTGAATAGAGCTTCTCCATCTTTGGCTGCAAAGAATATAATCAATCTGATTTCGGTTTTGACCATCTGGTTATGTCCATGTATAGAGTCTTTTCTTGTGTTGTTGGAAGAGGGTGTTTGTTATGACCAGTGCATTTTCTTGGCAAAACTCTATTAGTCTTTGCCCTGCTTCATTCCGTATTCCAAGGCCAAATTTTCCTGTTATTCCAGGTGTTTATTGACTTCCTACTTTTGCATTCCAGTCCCCTATAATGAAAAGGACATCTTTTTTGGGTGTTAGTTCCAAAAGGTCTTGTAGGTCTTCATAGAACCGTTCAACTCCAGCTTCTTCAGCGTTACTAGTTGGTGCGTAGACTTGGATTACTGTGATATTGAATGGTTTGCCTTGGAAACGAACAGAGATAATTCTGTCTTTTTTCAGATTGCATGCAAGTACTGCATTTCGGTCTCTTTTGTTCACCATGATGGCCACTCCATTTCTTCTGAGGGATTCCTGCCCGCAGTAGTAGATATAATGGTCATCTGAGTTAAATTCACCCATTCCAGTCCATTTCAGTTCGCTGATTCCTAGAATGTCGACATTCACTCTTGCCATCTCTTGTTTGACCACTTCCCATTTGCCTTGATTCATGGACCTGACATTCCAGGTCCCTATGCAATATTGCTCTTTACAGCATCGGATCTTGCTTCTATCACCAGTCATATCCACAGCTGGGTATTTTTTTTGCTTTGGCTCCATGCCTTCATTCTTTCTTGAGTTATTTCTCCACTGATCTCCAGTAGCATATTGGGCACCTACTGACCTGGGGTGTTTCTCTTTCAGTATCTTATCATTTTGCCTTTTCATACTGTTCATGGGGTTTTCAAGGCAAGAATACTGAAGTGGTTTGTCATTCTCTTCTCCAGTGGACCACATTCTGTCAAATCTCGCCACCATGACCTGCCCGTCTTGGGTTGCCCCATGGGCATGGTTTAGTTTCATTGAGTTAGACAAGGCTGTGGTCCTAGTGTGATTAGATTGACTAGTTTTCTATGGTTTCAGTGTGTTTGCCCTCTGGTGCCCTCTTGCAACACCTACCGTCCCACTTGGGTTTCTCTTACCTTGGGCGTGGGGTATCTCTTCACGGCTGTTCCAGCAAAGTGCAGCCATTGCTTCTTACCTTGGTCGAGGGGTAGCTCCTCACCCCCGCATATTAATCATCATTTAAAAGGTTTCCCAGGTGGCACTAATGAAGCGCCCACCTGCAAATGTGAGACATAAGAGAGAGGTTCAATCCATGGGTCAGGAAGATCCCCTAGATAAGGGCATGGAAACTAACTCCATTATTCTTGCCTGGAGAATGCCTTGGACAGAGGAACCTGGTGGACTGAAGTCCATACAGTTGCAAAGAGTTGGACATAACTGAAGCAACTTAACATACAGGCATGCAGCACTTAATACACATTATAATACATAAAATTAATGCAGTCCTTCACTAAAGTTAAAAATGCTAGGATTCTAGTGTATTTCAGATAACATCAAAAACAAACACTTTATATTCTAATTATTTATTAAGTTTTTTGAGTTTCAGACATTCTTTGCCATGTTCAGTACTGCTTATAAAGCAGATATATGGAGAAAGGCTTAGGTCATAATTTACATAAATGAAAAAGCAAGTCAGATTCCTTTGAGAAAATCAGAGAATTAATAATGAGAGGTGTATGGGCACGGAAACAATTATGTAACACAGATCTCACTTACTAAGCACAAAGTTGTCAGTATACGTATATTTGAGCACTGAGTGCAAAAACAGTCAAGGTTTCACATAAAATTTCTGCCTCCTGGAATTTATTGACTAATTGATGTGTTTCTTGAAATGTGAAATTTTCAGTGCTAAGTCCAGGATTGTTCTAGCAAACTGAGATAATTACCCACCCTTACTATTGGACACGTTTGCTTGGGGTAAGGAGCAGAGGCAATTTATGTGGCTTATGGGAGCATCCTTATGATCTCAGATATACTCTTTAGGATTCTTATAATCACTCCCAGAAGGCCCCAAAGCACTTAACTTTATTTGAAAACAGAAGAACTTTCAGAAAAGTAAAAAATCATTCTCAGATCAGCCTTACTGAATTTTCAACAAATAAAATTCAAAGTTTCAGTTTCCCTTCTCACATATGGACTATCTGCTATCATATTATTTGTATTAATTTTAAATTTTAATGATGAAGATATTTAAAGAGAATTACAAGCATCATAATACCTTATATACTTTATCATGTATTAAAATATATCTAAATATTAAAACAGTTTCTATCAATGGCCAAGCATGACATTAATAAAAGTAATAGAAAATTCATTTAGCAAAAGTAATAAAAATTCCATAATGTCATCTAATATATAACCCATATTCAAATTCAACAAATTGTTTGACTTATCCCAGAATTTTGTATCCCTTAAGATTGTTTCTCATCATTTAAAACAATGACTCTTTTTTAAAAATCATTACTCTTTGACACCCATACACCAATCCTTGCTTTGTTGCTATTGTTAGGATTTTATTTCTTCCTCTTAAAAGCTGTTATTTACCATCCTTTGACATCAGTTTGTCTTATGCTAAAATTTGTACCTATAACTCTGATCTCTGCAAATTCAAATCTCTATTTGAAATTGACAATTGGGTGGAGAAATCTGGCTGCCCACAGCATGCTAAGCTCAATATTTCACAAATAAACACTTTATATCCACCTCTCCCTTGCCACACTGAAATCTATTCCTTTTCTTCTGTTCATTTGATAACTCAGGCCAGATGAAAATAGAGGTTTTGTTTATCTCCTTTTATATGACCATCAAATATGTGTGTGTGTTAATTCAGAAGAATCTTTCAGTAATCTTCTGATTTACAAATTACACCTTCACATGTATGCAATATACAAACTACAACCTATCATTCTTATAACTGTATTTATAAACCCAATGTGTCTAATTTGTTCTTTTTTCTATATTTATCTGTTATCTTTCATATAAGCCATTAGTAATTCATATTTTATTATTTGAGTTTATAATGTCTTTCTCCCATAACTATTTTATTATATTATAGGTGTCTATAGTCTATTATAATGGAATTTAATATGGTATTTAATATAATAATTCAGATTTTCATTTTTGCTAAGCATAAATTTATGCACTCAGTATTTCAAATGTTGGCTCTCAATTTGAATGATTGCTTCAGTCATTTATTTTGAAACTTTCATTCTCGGTCTTATCCTCAAAAATATTAGTGGAGACTGTGTCTTGACCACACATTTCATATTTTGGATTTACAGTTGTGGTTCCTGCTGATACTGGGACTAGCTTAGTTCCAGCTAAGCCAAATAATTTTTGCTAGTTGTGTTTATTTTCTTCAGCCAACCAAGACAAGGAGCTGTATCAAACCTCAGAGAGTTGGACTAAGTTTTTTCAGCTTCTATTAATAGGTAGGGAGTCCCAGCCTCTGGTTTCACAATGTCAGTCAGACTTTGATTCTGAATAAAGCCTAAGGTGCTTTTGGACCCTGTTATCCAGGAACTGAACCTCCAGGCCCTCTTCTCATTGATTCAATCCTTGATCCCAGCAGGCACACAACCTCTGCCCATGTTTGCTACAGTATATTTCTATTCATATTCTGGCCATGAAAATATCTTGTTTATAGCTTTATCATTTTAATGTACTCCTAAGATTGCCATTTTTGAAGGAAAAGGAATATTTAAATGCATGAACTATAGACTTATGTTGGCCATAATTCCCTCAGTTACTTTTCAAGATTCCATTGAAATATCTTGTTCATAGCATCAAAATATATTCAACACTTTCTGCTGTTTATTCACGTATAAACAGCAATCTGTAGTCAATTCCTAACATTTTATAAAAACTACTGCGAGATAATCACTGATAATGCCTGTGCTGCCACCCCTACTTCAACTTAACTTTTGTCATCTTCAATCTCTGCAGCAGTAGATACTTGTTAATCTCTTTCTGCTTTAAATAATTTCTGGTAGTGCTATTTCCATAGTTTACACACATTATTATTCTAGTATAAGAGTATGGATGTCAAATCAAAGCAAATACAATAGAGGTAGGTCTTCTACTGTGCTAATTATAACACAAATGAATTTCTTTGTTATACAGAAGAGTCAAGTCAAGATAAACAACTCAGACTGAAACTTAAAATTTATATATATATATATATATATATATATATATATTGCAATCATGAGGAGCAAAATTAATTCTTTTCCAAAGAGTCATTTATTTCACTGATTATTTTCCTGTATGTAACTCAGTGAGTTCAGTACAGTCGCTCAGTCATGTCTGACTCTTTGGGACCACATGGACTGCATCACGACAGGCTTCCCTATCTATCACCACAACCTGGAGCTTCCTCAAACTCAAGTCCATCTAAGCTGGTGATACCATCCAACCATCTCATCCTCTGTCATCCCCTACTCCTTCAGCCTTCAATCTTTCCCAGCATCAGGGTCTTTTCCAATGTGTCAGTGCTTTGCATCAGGAGGCCAAAGTATCAGAGTTTCAGCCTCAGCATCAGCCCTTCCAATGAATATTCAGGACTGGTTTCCTTCAGGATTGACTCTTTTAAACTCTGCAGTCAAAGGAATTCTCAGGAGTTTTCTCCAACACCACAGTTCAAAAGCATCAATTCTTCGGTGCTCAGCTTTCTTTAATGTCCAACTCTCACATCCATACATGACTAATAGAAAAACCATAGCTTTGACTGAATGGACCTTTGTCAGAAAAGTAATATCTCCTGTCTAAGTTGGTCAGGAGGTCAGCAAGGTGGTTTGGTTATTTGCATCTCTTTAAGAATTTCCCACAGTTTTTTTGTGATCCAAACAGTCAAAGGCTTTGGCATAGTCAATAAAGCAGAAGTAGGTGTTTCTCTGGAACTCTCTTGCTTTTTCAATGATCCAAAGGATGTTGACAGTTTGATCTCTGATTCCTCTGGTTTTTCTAAATCCAGTTTGAACATCTGGAAATTCACTGTTGGAGCCAGGCTTGGAGAATTTTGAGCATTACTTTACTAGCATGTGAGATGAGTGTAATTGTGCAGTATTTTGAACATTTTTGGCATTACCTTTCTTTGGGATCGGAATGAAACTGACCTTTTCCAGTCCTGTGGCCACTACTGAGTTTTCCAAATTTGCTGGCATATTGAGTGCAGCACATACACAGCATCATTTTTTAGGATTTGAAATAGCTCAACTGGAATTTCATCACCTCCTCTATGCTTGTTCATAGTAATGCTTCCTAAGGTCTACTTGACTTTTCATTCCAGGATGTCTAGCTCTAGGTGGGTGATCACACCATCATGGTCACCTGGGTCATGAAGATCCTTTGTTTTGTATAGTTCTTCTGTCTATTCTTGCCATCTCTTCTCAGTATCTTCTGCCTCTGCTATGTCCATAAAATATCTGTCCTTTATTGTGCCCATTTTTGCATGAAATGTTCCCTTGGTATCTCTAATTATCTTGAAGAGGTCTCTAATCTTTCCCACTCTATTATTTTCCTCTACTTTTTTGCAATTATCATCGAGGAAGGATTTCTTATCTCTCCTTGTTATTCTTTGGAACTCTGCATTCAAATGGGTATATCTTTCCTTTTCTCCTTTGCCTTTAGCTTCTCTTCTTTTCTCAGCTATTTGTAAGGCCTCCTCAGACAGTCATTTTGCCTTGTTGCATTTATTTTCCTTGGGGATAGTCTTGATCACTGCCTCCTGTACAATGTCACAAACCTCCATCCATAGTTCTTCAGGCATTCTGTCTATCAGATCTAATCTCTCGAATCAGTTTATCACTTCTACTCTACAGTCATAAGGGATTTCACCAAGGTCATACCTGAGTGGTTTAGTGGTTTTCCCTACTTTCTTCAATTTAAATCTAAATTTGGCAATAAGGAGTTCATCATCTAAGCCACAGTCAGCTCCCAGTGTTGTTTTTGCTGACTGTATAGAGCTTCTCCATCTTTGGCTGCAAAGAATATAATCAATCTGATTTTGGTATTGACCAGCTAGTGATGTCCATGTGTCCATGTGATGTTCTCTTGTGTTGTTGGAAGAGGGTGTTTGCTATGACCAGTGCTTTCTGTTGGCAAAACTCCGTTCACCTTTGACCTGCTTCGTTTTGTATTCCAAGGCCAAATTTGCCTATTACTCCAGGTATCTCTTTACGTCCTACTTTTGCATTCCATTCCCCCCAAATGAAAGGGATATCTTTTTTGGATGTAGTTCTAGAAGGTTTCGTATGTCTTCATAGAGTCATTCAGCTTCAGCTTCTTCAGCATTATTGGTTGTGGCATAGCCTAAGATCACTGTGATGTTGAATGGTTTGCCCTGGAAATGAGCAAAACTCATTTTGTCCTTTTTGAGATTGCAAATGAGAGAGCTAGTTCCTAGGCAGGTTGATAAGAAGTCTGGAGGGTGTCAGAGGAGAGAGGGTTCTGGGGTTCTTGAGGAGGAGATAGGGGTCTGGGATCTAGAGGAGGAAAAGGCAAATGTCTTCCCTCTCTCTCTCTCTCTCTCTCTGTCTCTGTCTCTCTCTCCATTTCTTAGTCTTAGTCACATATTAAGTTTTTTTTTTTTTCTTTAAGCCTAGAACTGATGATAACACAACAAACAACTTAAGTCAAGAAACATCTGGAGTAACAGGCAAATTTGGCCTTAGAGTACAGAACGAAGCAGGGCAAAGGCTAATAGAGTTTTCCCAAGAGAACGACCTGGTCATAGTGAACTCCCTCTTCCAAAAACACAAGAGAAGAATCTACACATGGATATCACAATATGGTCAACACTGAAATCAGATTGATATATTCTTTGCAGGCAAAGATGGAGGAGCTCTATACTGTCAGCAAAAACAAGATGGGGAGCTGACTGTGCTCAGATCACCAACTCCTTATTGCCAAATTCAGACTTGAAGAAAGTAGGGAAAACCACTAGACCACTCTAGTATGACCTAAATCAAATCCCTTATGATTATACAGTGGAAGTGAGAAATAGATTTAAGGGACGACATCTGATAGACAGAGTTCCTGATGAACTATGGATGGAGGTTTGTGACATTGTACAGGAGACAGGGATCAAGACCATCCCCATGGAAAATAAATGCAAAAAAGCAAAATGGCTATCTGAGGAGAACTTACAAATAGCTTCAACAAGAAGAGAAGCAAAAAGCAGAGAAGAAAAGAAAAAGATATAAACATCTGAATGCATAGTTCCAAAGAATAGCAAAGAGAGATAAGGAAGCCTTCCTCAGTGATCAATGTAAAGAAATAGAGGAAAACAACAGAATGGGAAAGACTAGAGATCTCTTCAAGAAAATTAGAGATACCAAGGGAATATTTCATGCAAAGATGGGCTCAATAAAGGACAGAAATGGTATGGACCTAACAGAAGCAGAAGATATTTAGAAGAGGTGGCAAGAATACACAGAAGAACTGTACAAAAAAGATCTTCACAACAGAGATAATCACGATTGTGTGATCACTCACCTAGAGCCAGACATCCTGGAATATAAAGTCAAGTGACCCTTAGGAAGCAACACAGAGAAAAAAGCTAGTGGAGCTGATGGAAATCCAATAGACCTATTTCAAATCCTGAAAGATGATGCTGTGAAAGTGCTGCACTCAATATGCCAACAAATTTGGAAAACTCAGCAGTGGCAACAGGACTGGAAAAGATGGGTTTTCATTCCAATCCCTAAAAAAGGAAATACAAAAGAATGCTCAAACTACTGCACAATGGCACTCATCTCACATGACAGTAAAGTAATGCTCAAAATTCTCTGAGCCAGGCTTCAGCAATACGTGAACCATGGACTTCCAGATGTTCAAGCTGGTTTTAGAAAAGGCAGAGGAACCACAGAGCAAATTGCCAACATCCGCTGAATCATGGAAAGAGCAAGAGAGTTCCAGAAAAATATCTATTTCTGTTTCATTGACTGTGCCAAAGCCTCTGATTATGTGGATCACAGTAAACTGAGGAAAATTCTGAAAGAAATGTGAATAACAGACCACTTGACGTGCCTCTTGAGAAATCTGTATGCAGGTCAGGAAACAACAGTTAGAACTGGACATGGAACAACAGACTGGTTCCAAATAGGAAAAGGAGTATGGCAAGGCTGTATATTGTCACCCAGCTTATTTATCTTACATGCAGAGCACATCATGAGAAACGCTGGGCTGGAAGAAGCACAGGCTGGAATCAAGATTGCCGGGAAAAATATCAATAACCTCATATATGCAGATGACTGCACCCTTATGGCAGAAAGTGAAGGGGAACTCAAAAGCCTCTTGATGAAAGTGAAAGTGGAGAGTGAAAAAGTTGGCTTAAAGCTCAACATTCAGAAAACGAAGATCATGGCATCTGGTCCCATCACTTCATGTAAAATAGATGGGGAAACAGCGGAAAGAGTGTCAGACTTTATTTTTCTGGGCTCCAAAATCACTGCAGATGGTGACTGCAGCCATGAAATTAAAAGACGCTTACTCCTTGGAAGGAAAGTTATGACCAATCTAGATAACATATTAAAAAGTAGAGACATTACTTTGCCAATAAAGGTCCATCTAGTCAATGCTCTGGTTTTGCCAGTGATCATGTATGTATGTGAGAGTTGGACTGTGAAGAAAGCTGAATGCTGAAGAATTAATGCTTTTAAACTGTGGTGTTGGAGAAGACTCTTGAGCATCCCTTCGAGTGCAAGGACGTCCAACCAGTCCATCCTAAAGGAGATCAGTCCTGGGTGTTCATTGGAAGGACTGATGCTAAAGTTGAAACTCCAATACTTTGGCCACCTCATGCCAAGAGTTGACTCATTGGAAAAGACCCTGATGCTGGGAGGGGTTGGGAGCAGGAGGAAAAGGGGACAACAGAGGATGAGATGGCTGTATGGCATCACTGACTCAATGGACATGAGTTTGAGTGAACTCTGGGAGTTGGTGATGGACATGGAGGCCTGGCGTGCTGCAGTTCATGGGGTCACAAAGAGTCGGACACGACTGAGCAACTGAACGGAGCTGAAGGATTTGATGACAACAGTGTGTCCTGCTTGAAGACAGTTTCTCTTTACAGAAAACCTTCTGACTAATTCTGATATCTTAGAATGTATATTACGGGAGTGAGTCTGGTAGGATCTTTCGTTTTTTAAATTCTAGTCCTGCTATTATAAAATGTAAATTCTGGGAGTGAGTTTGGTAAAATTCCTACAACCTTGAGACATTCTTTTGATTTATTGTAATAACTAATTTAAAAAGTATATAATTCCTTTGGTAAATACTAGCAAGTAGGGCACTCTCCATCCCCCCCTTTTTTAAATATAAATTTATTTATTTTAATTGGTGCTATATATATACAATGGAGTATTACTCAGCCATTGAAAAGAATACATTTGAATCCATCCCCCTTTTGATGTCTATGTCAGAAGCTTTCTCTGTCCCTTTTTCACTTTAAGAAAACTCTGCTACACAAAAGCTCTGAGTAATCAAGCCTGGTCCCTAGTCCTGAAGTTAAATCTTTGGAGATCATGAATCTGACATTGTTCACAGTAAGCTATCATACCCAAGAACTGCATTATGGACTCTTTCATGGACTATGAATGCTACTCCATTTCTTCAAAGGGATTCTTGCCCAGAGTAGTAGATATAATGGTCATCTGAGTTAAATTCACCCATTCCGGTCTATTTATTTCACTGATTCCTATATGTTCATTGTTGCCATCTCCCGTTTGACCATGTTCAATCTACCTTGATTCATGGACTTAACATTCCAGGTGCCTACGCAATATTGTTCTCTGTAGCATCAAACTTTCCTTCCATCACCAGTCACATCAACAACTAGGCTTTTTTTTTTTTTTTGCTTTGACTCTGTTCAATTCAGTTCAGTTCCTCAGTCGTGTCTGACTCTTTACAACCCAATGAATCACAGCACGCCAGGCCTCCCTGTCCATCACCAGTTCCTGGAGTTCACTCAGACTCACGTCCATCAAGTCAGTGATGCCATCCAGCCATCTCATCCTCTGTCGTCCCCTTCTCCTCCTGCCCCCAATCCCTCCCAGCATCAGAGTCTTTTCCAATGAGTCAACTCTTTGCATGAGGTGGCCAAGGTACTGGAATTTCAGCCTTAGCATTGTTCCTTCCAAAGAAATACCAGGCCTGATCTCTTTCAGAATGGACTGATTGGATCTCCTGGCAGTCCAAGGGACTCTCAAGAATCTTCTCCAACACCACGGTTTAAAAGCATCAATTCTTTGGTGCTCAGCTTTCTTCACAGTCCAACTCTCCCATCCATACATGACCACTGGAAAAACCATAGCCTTGACAAGACTGACTCTGTTAGGTAGGTAGAATAGGGAAAGGGAGTCCAAACTTGTGGTAGCTAAAAGACAAGTAAGGGAAAAGCCCATGAAAATAGAACAAAGGAAGGTCAAAGAAAGGTCCGAGGACCTGAGTGAGGACTTCAGGTAGAATAGCACTCCTAGCTGAGCCCAATTTGCATACGGCAGGCCCAGGGGGAAGAAAACATATAAAAGGAGGAGCGAAGTGCTCTCTCGCTCTGTCTCTCCCGCGTGTGTACACTCTTTCTCTCTCTCCTCCCCCGCCCAACCCCCACCCCGCACGCGCTGGCCTGCTCCTCCACTCTCTTCTCTTCTTGGAGGATGGATTCTCCTGCTATCTTCTAAATAAAATAGAGCTGTAACACTGATTTTTCTAAGAGCTATGACATGGTTTATTCAAGACCTGAGAGCTGTGACATGCTGAAGGCTTTAATGTCTGTCACCCCAAATCATTGTTGTGATAAGACAAGAAAACGTACACTCTCCTGACAGCTCTGTCTCATTTTTTCTGGAGTTATTTCTCCACTGATCTCCAGTAGCATAACAGGCACCTACAGACCTGGGGAGTTCATCTTTCAGTGTCATATCTTTTTGCCCTTTCATACTGTGCATGGGATTCTCAAGGCAAGAATACTGAAGTGGTTTGCCATTCCCTCCTCCAGTGAACCACATTTTGTCAGAACTCTTCACCATGATCCATCTGACCTGGGTGGCCCTACACAGCATGGATCATAGTTTCTTTGAGTTAGACAAGGCTGCAGTGCATGTGATCAGTTTGATTAGCTTTCTGTGATTGCGGTTTTCATTCTGTCTGCCATCAGTGAAAAGTGAAAGTGAAGTAGCTCAGTTGTGTCTGACTCTTTGCAACCCCATGGACTGTAGCCTACCAGACTTCTCCCTCCCTGGGATTCTCCAGGCAAGAATACTGGAGTGGATTGCCATTTCCTTCTCCAGGTGATCTTCCCAACTCAGGGATCGAACCCAGGTCTCCCACATTGCAGGGAGATGCTTTAACCTCTGAGCCACCAGAGAAGCCCATCAGATGGATAAGGTTAAGCTTCCTGATGGGAGAGACTGACTATAGGGGAAACTGGGTCTTGTTCTGATGGGTGGGGCCATGCTCAGTAAATCTTTAATCCAATTTTCTGTTGATGGGCAGGGCTGTGTTCCCTCCTTGTTGTTTGACCTGAGACCAAACTATGGTGGAGGTAATGAAAATGGCAAACTCCTTCAAAAAGTTCAGTACAGGCATTGCCACGCTCAGAGCCCCCAGCCCTGCAGCTGGCCTCCTCCATCCCACGCCTCCACTGGAGACTCCTGGACACTCACAGGCAAGTCTGGGTGAGTCTCTTGTGGGGTCATTGCTCCTTTCTCCTGGGTCCTGGTGTGCACAAGGTTTTGTTTGTGCCCTCCAAGAGTCTGTTTCTCAAGTCCTGTGTATTTTCTGGTGGCTCTATGGTGGGGTAATGGCGACCTCCTCAAAGAAGACTTATGTCACACCCAGGTCTACTGCATGCAGGGCCCCTGCTCCTGTGGCAGGCCACTGCTGATGTGTACCTCCGCTTGAGACACTCAAATCAGATCTGGCTCAGTCTCTGTGACATCTCCTGGTGCACAAAGTTTTGTTTGAGCTCTCCAAGTATCTCTGGTGGGTATGGGGTTTGATTCTAAATGCAGTTTTGCCCCTCCTACCATCTTGCTGGGGCTTCTCCTTTGCCCTTGAACATGGGGCAACTCGAGGAGAGAAAACAAGTGGAACAAAATGTAATTTTGGATTCTGATTTGTCAGCTTACTTTATACACGCTGGTATTGGGGATTACTGAATTTAGTAATTTAATATCATAATTCAGTAATTTCCCAGTATTCTTGCCTGGAGAATTCCATAGATAGAAGAGTCTGGTGGGCTGCAATCCATAACGTTACAAAGAATGAGGTACAACTGAAGCGACTTAGCAGGTACACAAGCATCAAAGAATAATAATTCTCAGAAAAGCCATAAGGTCTACTTAAGAGTATGTTCATTCTAAAAAAGTGTCATTTTGTTTTTTGCTTAACCAGTATTTACTGAACAACTGTATTATTTAAGCCTGTTGATAAATTTAGAATATAAAGGCCATTGACCATAAACCTGAGGTTCAGTTATCATCAGAAAATTAAACTTTAAATAGTACATTATGTCTTGGAGAAAGAGAACAAATAATTGATTCTGACTATGAAACAGTGGCATTTAAGATGAACAGACAGAAAAGAGGATCATAGTGATAAACAAATAAAAATACAAAACATATGTCTTCAAAACTGTACTCGAAACTGCATATTTGTCTTTCATTTTTACCCTTTACATCACTCACCATCAAGTATTGCTTGGCCTCTCCTTGGAAGAAAGATGTTTCTGACACAGGTGAAGTCATATATGAAGATGATATGTTGAGAAGTACATCTGGGGGAGAAAATTGGGACAAGATCATGAGGGTATTGAATCATAAACTAAGACAGAATATCCATTCTCTTGTAATAGGCCATGCAGAAAATGCAGGATGATGGAGCAATTCAAAAACTGTAAATGCTCATGCTTGGAGGATAACCCAGATAATGTCAAAAGTATGAGCCATTTATTATATTTGTGTCACAATTGTTCTTTGTACTGTCGTGTGTTTGGAGACTCTTTAATAAGGCACTGTCTTTCATTTTTCACACTTAATTTTGCTACATTTGACTACGGATTCCCTGAAGCTTCCCTGTGGCTCACTGGTAAATCATCTGCTTGCAATGCAGGAGACCTGGTTATGATCCCTGGGTTGGGAAGATCCCCTGGAGAAGGTAATGGCACACCACTCCAATATTCTTGCCTGGAGAATTCCCTAGACAGGGGAGCCTCGTGGGCTACAGTCCACGGGGTCACAAAAAGTTAGGCACAACTGAGCTATGAACAGTATCTTTGAAGCTAGAGATCACGTTTTATTTACATTGTATCCTTAGTGCTTATTATAGTTTCTTAAAAAAAAAATACTGAAATTAGAAACAAAGCACCTAAAATGTAACTTAAAATATGTAAATGTTTAAAGTCTTCATTTTTTTTTCCTTTTGTAGGTACCTGATTCTTAAATTATAAACAACAATAAAAAAATTAAATGAATATAAAATAGTCTCTGAGATACATTATGATTTGTTTTACATTTTTTTTAAATTTTATTTTATTTTTAAACTTTACAATTGTACATGTTATATTTGTCAAACTCCCTTTAAATCAGAGTGTCCACATGACTAACTTCTCAGTATAGGTACATTATTACAAAAACTGGAAAACTTTTAGGTATGAGTCCAAAGTCCCTGAGTGAATAATCGTCCAGCCTTTCTTTCCCTCCTTCTGAGCTGGAGTATGGAAGTATACATGACTTCATTTCAACAATAAAGTGGAAAAAAAAAAAAAAAACTTTTGTCCTTGAAAAGCTGTCACTGTGAATTGCTCAACTGAAACTCATATGAACTGAAATAAACTTCTTTGTTGAATCCATTGTATTTGGAGCTCCTTCTTTTTTTGCAATAGCTTAGGTTCATTTGTCTATTATAAAAATTCATACAAAAAGTAAGGCATTACTTTAACAAACTTAAAATATATATGACATCTACTTAGCAATAGAGTGGCAAGTACAGAAGGCACTTGTGTTGCCTCTGGATAACAGACGAGTTTTATTCTGTGCACATGTGCTTAGTCACTTCAGTCCTGTCTAGTCTTATTCTACTGTGGAGTAATAGATGATAAAACTTCAGCGATTAAACTAAATGAATATTGTTAGATAACTGTTGTCTAACTGGTTTGAAAAATTCAGCTTATTTTATATAAAATAAGGCTGTCATATAAAATAAGGCTTATATAAAATATATATAAAATAAGGCTGTTACCAGAGGCTTTCTGGAAGCTTGTTATGATTGCCAGGGACAAAAGGAAAGTTTATCTAATACATAATTAGACAAATATATTTGTCTAATATATATTTGTCAAATATATTTGTCTAATATTATAATATTTAATGTCTAATGATCAGACCAAGACATGGTCTTCCTCCTTAAGCTATTGACTGAACGAAGCTGATCCAAGTCAGGTATGAGTAAAATTAGAATGAGAGGAATAGGTTGAGAACAGAAGATTGGGTGTAAGAAACTCTCTAAGAAGAACATAAAACAGTCTAAGATAGTGGGCTCCAATCTTTTTGATATCACGGACCAGTTTCATGGAAAACAGTTTCGCCATAGACTGGGAGTGGGGGGGATCGTTTCAAGATGATTCAAGGGCATCACATTTATTGTGCACATTATTTCTATCATTATTACATTATGATACATAATGAAATAATTATACATCACATTTACCATAATGCAGAACCAGTGGGAACCCTGAGCTTGTTTTTCTGCATCTAGGTGGCTCCGTCTAAAGATGGTGTGATACAGTGACAGTAGGGTTCACCCTCTATGAGAATCCAGTGCCGCTGCTGATCTGACAGGAAGTAGAGCTCAGGTGGCAATGTGAATGATGGGGAGCAACTATACATAGAGACGAAGTTTTCATCTTTAACAGCCATTTACCTCCTTCTGTGTAGCCCAGTTCCTAACAGGCCACAGACTTCTACCAGTCCACTGTACGTGGGGGTTGAGGACCCCTGGTTTAGGACCAAATATAGCAGAAACCTTCTTTTTAATGAGACAACCGATAAATTGTCAAAAAGCCCAACTCTATTTGCTTTTTTTTTTTTTTTTTCTCTTTTGTGATCTTCTTTAATATTTTGTTAGCTGTATTGAGGTATAATTAATACAATAAAATTCACTGATTTTAAGTCTATGATAAGATAAATTTTGAGAAATTTGTACAGCCATGTAAATACAATGCTGCATTAAAGTGTGGGACATATTTGCATTATCTCCAAAAAGTTTCTGTGTGCTTCTTTGTAGTTTCCACTCACTGGACAGTGGTAACAACTGATCAGCATTTAATCTCTATAATTTTGCCTTTTATAAAATTTTATATTATTGGTGCCAAACAGTATCAATATTTTTGCATCTAAATTTTTTATTTAGCATAGTGTAGAAGAAATTCCCCATGGTGTAGCATATATGAGTAATTAATTACTTTTCACTGCTTAATAGTATTTTATTATGTGGATCTACCACACTTTGTTTATCCACTCATCAGTTGATTGATATTTAGTTATGATTGAGGATTAAGAATAAAGTTGCAGTGAACATTTACATGAAAATATTTTTGTGGCCAAACACTTTCATTTATTTGGGGTAAATACTTAAGAATGTAATTGCTCAGGCTTCCCTGGTGGCTTAATGGTAAATAATCTGTCTGCCAATGCAGGAGACATGGGTTCAATTCCTGGTCCAGGAATATTCCACATGCCTCAGAGCAACTAAGTCCATGTGTCACAACTATTGAGCCTGTGCTCTAGAGGCCAGGAGCTGCAACTATTGAGCCCTTACACAGCAACTACTAAATGTGTTGAAGTTGTGCCTAGAGCCCATGCTCTGCAGCAAGAGAAGCCACTGCAATGAGAAGTTCATGGATTGCAACTAGAGAGTAGCTCACATTCACTGCAATTAAAAAAAAAAAAAAAAAAAAAGCCCATGCAGCAATGAAAACACAGCACTGCCAAAAATAAATAAATACATACATTTAAAAAAATTATTAAAAAAAAAGAATGTAATTGTCTGGTCATATGCCAGCAAATTTGGAAAACTCAGCAGTGGCCACAGGACTGGAAAAGGTCAGTTTTCATTCCAATCCAAAAGAAAGGCAATGCCAAAGAATGCTCAAACTACCACACAATTGCACTCATCTCACACGCTAGTAAAGTAATGCTCAAAATTCTCTGAGCCAGGCTTCAGCAATACATGAGCCGTGAACTTCCTGATGATCAAGCTGGTTTTAGAAAAGGCAGAGGAACCAGAGATCAAATTGCCAACATCTGCTGGATCATGGAAAAAGCAAGAGAGTTCCAGAAAAACATCTATTTCTGCTTTATTAACTATGCCAAAGACTTTGACTGTGTTGATCACAATAAACTGTGGAAGATTCTGAAAGAGATGGGAAGACCAGACCAGCTGACCTGCCTCTTGAGTAACCTGTATGCAGGTTAGGCAGCAACAGCTAGAACTGGACATGGAACAACAGACTGGTTCCAAATAGGAAAAGGAGTACGTCAAGGCTGTACATTGTCACCCTGCTTATTTAACTTCTATGCAGAGTACATCATGAGAAACACTGGGCTGGAAGAAGCACAAGCTGGAATCAAGATTGCCGGGAGAAATATCAATAACCTCAGATATGCAGATAACACCACCCTTATGGCAGAAAGTGAAGAGGAACTAAAAAGCCTCTTGATGAAAGTGAAAGAGGAGAGTGAAAAAGTTGATTTAAAGCTCAACATTTAGAAAACTAAGATCATGGCATCTGGTCCCATCACTTCATGGGAAATGGGGAAACAGTGGAAACAGTGTCAGACTTTATTTTTGGGGGCTCCAAAATCACTATAAATGGTGATTGCAGCCATGAAATTAAAGGACATTTACTCCTTGGAAGGAAAGTTATAACCAATCTAGATAGCATATTAAAAAGCAGAGATATTACTTTGCCAACAAAGGTTCGTCTAGTCAAGGCTATGGTTTTTCCAGTGGTCATGTACGGATGTGAGAGTTGGACTGTGAAGAAAGCTGAGAATTGATGCTTTTGAACTGTGGTGTTGGAGAAGACTCTTGAGAGTCCCTTGGACTGCAAGGAGATCCAACCAGTCCATTCTGAAGATCAGCCCTGGGATTTCTTTGGAAGGAATGATGCTGAAGCTGAAACTCCAGTACTTAGGCCACCTCATGTGAAGAGTTGACTCATTGCATAAGACTCTGATGCTGGGAGGGATTGGGGGCAGGAGGAGAAGGGGACGACAGAGGATGAGATGGCTGGATGGCATCACTGACTCGATGGACATGAGTCTGAGTGAACTCCGGGAGTTGGTGATGGACAGGGAGGCCTGGCGTGCTGGGATTCATGGGGTCGCAAAGAGTCGGACATGACTGAGCCACTGAACTGAAGGCTATAGGTATAAGTGGTCAATAAGCGCTCAAAAATATTATCCAGATTACTAATAATATCAGGGATGGTAAAGGTAAGAGTTGGAGACTACCTAAATCAATAATTTATTGCTAAACTATTCTGTCCTAAAAATTCAAAGGGAAGGCCAATATGATTTAACAAAATTTGATTTCAGAGTTCTACCTGGAATTGTGAACACATTTACCACAGCATTGATATGCACCCTCTCCACTCTTGTTTATTACGCAGTATAAAATTCTTTATGCAATTAGCTTCTCTTTAACTCTAATTATATCATTCTTTGGGCTTTCTTTTATCATTATTTCAATGTTCCCTCCAATATTTTATATATATCTAATGAAATGGTTACATTATTGAAAACAAATTCAATCCATATTCTGAAGTTATTCATCATGCTTATTCTACTTGTGAGCTCCATCTTATATAAGACATAGTTTTTATTTTTAAAATTAGCTAGCAGAAAGTAACCACTAATATTTTTAAAGTAAAAGAAAGAGAATTGAATATTTTTTCTTCTTAGAGAAGACTGAAAACTCTATGGTAAGTTTACTGAATTATATATGTGATATTTCAGAAAATCTCAGCAACCAAAGTGACTAGGTTACTGGAAAGTTTACTTGGGGAGTAGAAGATTGGTAAACATTTAGAAAAAAATTATTCCATAAAATTAAAGAGGGCATTGACTTGGAGGAATAAAAGGCAATAACAACACAATCCTCAAAATTCTGAGAGTAGCACACACAGATTTTCAGTAAACACTTAGCATAGGTGACATTTCAGATAATCTCAAGATTTCTAATCACCAATTTTCCTGACATTCTGCTCCCTAAATATATGATTTTATTTGTCATATTTTCTCATAAATGAGTGAAAATATAGGCAAAATATGGCAGAGTTTCTTCTCTAGCTGTTAATAAAGGAAAGAGAAGACAGTCAGGTCTATTGATTACTAAGAGGATTGCACGCGTGTGTGCTAAGTCTCTTCATTCGTGTCTGACTCTTTGTGACCCTATGGAATGTAACCCTCCAGGCTCCTCTCTGTCCATGGGATTCGCCAGTCAAGAATACTGGAGTGGGTTGTCATGCCCTCTTTCAGAGGATCTTCCCAACCCAGGGACTGAACCCATGTCTCTTATATCCCCTGCATCGGCATGTATGTTCTTTACCATTAGCACTCCTGGGAAGCCCACTAAGAGGATTAGCTGAACTAAAATCATGGAATGAATAACTAAAATGAGGATGTACCAAGTGAGGTCTAGAAATCTAAAAGAAGTGTAAGAATTATAGGTACCAGGAAAAGAAGAAGAAATATGTTATTTCTATTAGGGAAATAATCATATTGAAAAATGTTTGCTAGTCTTCATTTCAACTAATGAATTCTATCATTAACAATATATTTGTTTTTTGTTCCAAATTTTTGTTATGGACCATTTTTAAACTTTTTATTGAGTTTGTTACAGTATTGCTTTGCTTCTGTTTTATGTTTTGGATTTTTGGCTGCTAGGCATGTGGGATTTTAGCTGCCCAAACTGGGATTGAAGCCACAACCCCTGCACTGGAAGGAGAGTCTTAACCACTAGACCACCAGAGAAGTCCTAAAAATACTTTTGATTTAGAATTCCATTGCTGCTTATTAGCAAGAAGATTTAACTGTTGACTATAATTTTGGATCATCCATATACAAAATGGGACCTATATGTTCTGAGATCACTGGCAATTAAAGTACAGCATTGCTCAAACAAATCAACTAGAAATATGTCCTAAGAGGAATAATAATCAGGTACTACTTAGAGTATAGAAAAGTTTTATTTTATCCCCTAAGCCATAAATTTAACAGGGTTAATATGTTGACACCTTTTGTGTAGTTAGTCAGAATGATATTTATACAAAAGAGGTGATTTTTTTTTAATTTAAATTTATTTATTTTAATTGGAGGCTAATTACTTTACAATACTGTATTGGTTTTGCCATACATCAACATGAATCCGCCACTGGTGTATTGTACAAAACAATCTCATATCTAAAAGGTAACAGCAATTTCATGGAAAATTGCTTTCCAAAATGCACAGAGAGCCAACAATAGCAAGTTACAAGTGCACAAATTGCCTAAGTTGTCTCCAGTTGCCTTTTAGGTACATTTGAAAAGAGGCATTAGTTGGCTTGCAATAATAAATGTTCTATTAAATTAGCTGACACCTAAACAAATATCACTTTCCTTTCACATTGAATTCCAGAAGCACTTGCAAGAATTATCAGAGATTATTTCCAATTACCAGATGACAAAAGCAATAAGCAAATGCTGAACTATTTTCCAAGAAGAATATTGAAGTTAAAATTTTTAAGTGACCTAACAAAAAGCATATCATCTGGAAAGTCTGACTTTGGAGCTTCCCACTATTTCTTAAGTTTCCGTCTTAGCACCATATCCTATTATAGGTAAAGGGAAAATTAGTTTGCTTGCTCTAAAATAAATAAAATCTGTCATATCTGTGGGAGCTCATGCATGCTGATGGTTATCTAGAAGAAGATGATCTTCTAAGAATAAGATGTTTAAAAACATTTTCATCTACTCATGCTCTCAGACTTAGGCACACAGAATGGGCAGGAAAAGTCAATGTTTTTTTTTTGTTTGTTTGTTTTTTTCTGATAAAAAATTTATGGGTTCCCCATGAGGATTCCATCAGTGGAACATGGACTGAGGAGTTAAACTCCCATAAGACTTCCCTGAAATAACTTACTTGAAGAGAAAAGCATACTTCCTCTAAGATATAAAATATTTAGCTACAAGTGCTAAATTGTAGCTAAATAGCTATTATTGGTAGGAAAGAAAATTGATGCTAACTTTCAGGAAATTGCATTGTTAATTTATATCAAATCCATAAAAGAGAGGATTTAGCTTCACTTTTAGGTGTTTTTAAAAGGACTGAAAAGAAACATACTCTTTTAGCTCAAAGATACCACTTCAGAGAATTTATCTGAAACAGTTAAAAGCAGACTTATTATTAAATAAAGACATTTCCTGAAGTAACTTTATATGAATAAAATAGGAACAACCCATATGGTTAACCAATGCTGATTTGTTAAATATACTTTTGTAAATTCATAAAAATCATTGTCATTGAATTAATAATTCTAGTATAGATACATAGCTATGTACACATGAAATTATTTGGCTGTATTTTTGGTTAGGCATAGCATGACTACATTTCACAAAATAGCTTATTCTCATATATACATTGGAAAAAACATTGTAAGATTTATAGCAAAGAAAAATGTCTTTACATATGGATTTTAAAATTACAGGTAATAAATATTCCTATTGCTCTCATTATCTATTTTGAGTGCAGTAAAATGTATAATCTTGCAAAATTAAAAAAAAATGTTTAAACAAAAAAGACAAATCATGCAAATTTCAGCAGTGTTAGAAGTAAGTAACATCAGGACAAAAGATACAAAAGTATTAAAAAGAAGAGACAAAGCCTTTCTCTCTCACCTAAGGAGAAGTCAACAAGTGTTAGGGTGTTAAGCAAAAATTTTGACCTTGCTGCAGCTGGGGAAGGGGGTAGAGGGTGGCTTAGTAGACATATACATGGAGGAGGGGGCTTCCCAGGTGGCGCTAGTGGTAAAGAACCTGCCCGCCAATGCAGGAGATATTGGAGATGTGGGTTCAATCCCTGGGTCTGATCCTTGGGTCAGGAAGATCCCCTGGAGATGGGAATCACAAACCACTTCCAATATTCTTGCCTGGAGAATCCCATGGACAGAGGAGCATGAGAGCCTACAGTCCATAGGGTTGCAAAGTGTTAGCCAGGACTGAAGAGACTCAGCAAGCACAAACGCATGTGAAGGAGGAATGGAAACACTTGCAAAGGCCACACTCTAGAGAAGAAAGCCCAGTAACATACTGAGGTTTGATCAGAAGATTAAAGTGTACAATCCTTCCCTCACATGCTACTTTTGCTTTAACAGAGCTCAAGAATAATAAAAGTGGATAATGATTGAAAAACTCATGAAGAGTAGAAGTACTTAGGGGAACACTAAGTCAGGAAGGGAGATGAAAACAAGAACACTGGAAAAATTTTATGTTTCTGTTATTAATGCCTATGACAAATATTAAAGACACCAACACTTAGTCAGATTAACATCAATTTTAATATTGAAAGCCTTTTAAACTCATTTTTATTGCAGACACAATGTTTCTGGCTTTCAACAGAGAATTATTGTTGTTTAGTCACTAAGTCATGTCCAATTCTTCTGTGAACCCATGGCCTGTAACCTGCCAGGCTCCTCTGTCCATGGGATTCTCCAGGCAATCATACTGGAGTGTGTTGCCACTCCCAGGATCTTCCAGAGGAGACTTACAGGCTGTAGTCCATGGGGATGCAGAGCCAGACATAACTAAGCAATTATCACTCACTCACACCAGGGGAAGACCAAATAGAAAATGATAAGGTGTGAAAAAAGTGCAGAAAAACAAAGTCTAAAAAGACAAAGCAAACACCAGAGCCACATTCAAATGTGATGCAAATGTTGGAAATTTCAGTCAGGAATTTAAAGTAACTATGATTGATATATTAGAGACTTTACTGACAAAAGGAGATGAATAGTATCAGCTGAAATATGAAAAATTTTGAGAATTATGAGAAAGCATCAAAAGGCAAAGATAAACAAGTAAGTCTTATAGCTCAATAATAAGAGAATAAATAACTCAATTAAAAAGGGGTAAAATATCTAAGCAAGTGAAAGTGAAAGTGAACAAACACCTCACCAAAGAAGATGTACAAATGAAAAATAAGCATATGAGAGAATTTCAGCATCACTTGTCATACTACTACTACTACTAAGTCACTTCAGTCGTGTCCGACTCTGTGCGACCCCAGAGACTGCAGTGCACCAGAATCCCCCGTCCCTGGGATTCTCCAGGCAAGAACACCAGAGTGGGTTGCCATTTCCTTCTCCAGTGCATGAAAGTGAAAAGTGAAAGTGAAGTCCCTCAGTCGTGTCCGACTCTTAGGAACCCCATGGACTGCAGCCTTTCAGGCTCCTCCATCCATGGGATTTTCCAGGCAAGAGTACTGGAGTGGGGTGCCATTGCCTTCTCTGCAGTTGTCGTAAGGGATATGCAAATTAAAATAACAATGAACTATAGTCACACTCCTATTAGAATTACTAAAAGTCAAAGACTGGATAAATCCAACTGTCAAGCATGTAGTGCAACAGGGAATCTCATTCACAGCTCAATCTTGTAAAAGGATCGACGAGTTAACCACATGGTAAAGGATTAGACCTAGAACTATAGATGAATAAATACAGAAACAATTATAGATACGTGTATGTATAGTATACATATCTCTCCAAAATCACTGCAGATGGTGACTGCAGCCATGAAATTAAAAGATGCTTGCTCCTTGGAAGAAAAGTTATGACTTACCTAGACAGCATATTAAAAAAAGAAGCATTATTTTACCAACAAAGGTCTGTCTAGTCAAAGCTATGGTTTTTCCAGTAGACACGTATGGATATCAGAGTTGGACTATAAAGAAAGCTGAGCACCAAAGAATTGATGCTTTTGAACTGTGGTGTTGGAGAAGATTCTTGAGAGTCCCTTGGACTACAAGGAGATCCAACCAGTCCATCCTAAAGGAAATCAGTCCTGAATATTTGTTGCAAGGACTGATGCTGAGGCTGAAACTCCAATACTTTGGCCACCTGATGCAAAGAACTGACTCATTGGAAAAGACCTTGATGCTGGGAAAGATTGAAGGCAGGAGGAGAAGGGGTCAACTGAGGATGAGATGGTTGGATGGCATCACCAACTCGATGGACATGAGTTTGAGTAACTCTGGTAGTTGGTGATGGACAGGGAGGCCTGGTGGGCTGCAATCCTCGGGGTCTCAAAGAGTTGGACATGAATGAGCAACTGAACTGAACTGTATGTATAATGTTCGTATATTTCCAGGCTCTGTCCACTGAGAAAGCCTAGAAGCAGACATATCTCAGTAACAATGACAAGAACCAATATCCAGAACTTGGTTTCTAGTTTCATTCTCTAACAAGAAAAAAGTTTTCTTTGAGAAAGGACTGATTCTATCGCCAGGGGAGGGAATATGTAAGATGAGCCTTGATCTACTTGTAGTAGTACTCAAAAAAGATAATGAAGATATGACAAACATACAGAGAAGCCAAAGAAACAGGAAAATCTCTAATAGTCAAACTAAAATCAGAGCAACAGAATAAAAAATATACAAATAAAAACACATATATAGTATTGGAATATAATTTGTTATAAAATATTTATGATTCCACATTTAAATAAATGACAGCATAGATTTTAAAAATAAATAAATGATGGGGAAAAGAAAATTTCACATATAAAACAAAGTTAAACAATTTATGTAGATATCCTTCTTCAAGGCAATGGAGTATAGCTTTCACCTGTCGGTTCTGAATATCACAGCTTCCTTCCAAAGAGTTCCATCAGGGAAGTAGGGAAAGAGTGTAACATTGCAAAAACCTTACAAACCTAACCCTTGGCAGGTGATGAATGTCCACATTAACAGTGATGAGTTAATTTGAAAAGAAAAAAATGTCCTTGGTGTATAATTGATTTTGGCTTCCCTGGTGGCTCAGTGGTAAAGAATCTGCCTGCCAATGCAGATGACAAGGATTTGATCCCCGGGTTGGAAAGATACCCTGGGAAAGAAAATGCTACTCCAGTATTCTTGCCTGGGAAAGCCCATGAACAGAGGAGCCTGGCAGGTTGCAAGGAGTCAGAAATGACTGAGCGACTAAACAACAAACGATAATTGATTTATGTGTGAGATTCAGGTGTATACCAAAGTGAATCTGTTGTACAAAGACAAATCATGTTGATTAGTTGTATCTTGGATGTGGTGTGAAGATAACCATTCTTTATATTTTCAGTCTTTCTTTTAAGTGTTCATAACCTGTTCAGTCATCAGGAAAGCATTAGCAAAACTTAAGAGACACTCTACAAAATACCTAAACTGTACTCCTCAAAACAGACAAGTTCGTCACAGAAAATGAAAGTCTGAGAAATTATCCCAGCATAGAGAAGCCTGAGAGATGACCACCAAATGTAATGTGGTGATATGGAAGCATATCACAGAAAGGACATTATAGAATAATTCAGTTCAGTTCAGTCACTCAGTACTGTCTGACTCTTAGGGACCCATGGACTGCAGCACGCCAGGCCTCCCTGTCCATCACCAACTCCCAGAGTTTACTCAAACTCATCTCTATTGCGTTGGTGATGCCATCCAACATCTCATCCTCTGTCATCCCCTTCTCCTCACACCTTCAATCTTTTCCAGCATCAGGGTCTTTTTCAATGAGTCAGTTCTTCGCATCGGGTGGCCAAAGTATTGGAGTTTCAGCTTCAGCATCAGTCCTTCCAATGAACACTCAGGACTAATTTCCTTTAGGATGGACTGGTTGGATCTCCTTGCAGTCCAGGACACTCTCAAGCGTCTTCTCCAACACCACAGTTCAAAAGCATCAGTTCTTCGGTGCCCAGTTTTCTTTATAGTCCAAGTTTGACATCTCTACTGCAAAAATCATAGCTTTGACTAGATGGACTTTTGTTGGCAAAGTAATGTCTCTGCTTTTTAATATGCTGTCTAGGTTAGTCATCACATTTCTTTCAAGGAGCAAACATCTTTTAATTCAAATGAAGAATAGTATTTAGATAATGATAATATATAAATGAGCTTCCCTATTGGTTCATTAATAAGTCAATTCATTAATTACAACATGCATTATATCAGTGTAATTTTTGTTGTTCTGTCACTAAGTCATATCAAACTCTTTGCAACTCCATGGACTTGCACACCCCATGGACACACCAGGCTCCTCTCTCCTCTACTATTTCCTGGAGTTTACTCAAATTCAAGTCCATTGTAAGAAGGAGGATAAGACAATAGCAGATGACAGAGCTGACATCACCAACTCAATGGACATGAGTTTGTGCAAACTCCAGGATATGATGAAGGACAGGGATGCCTGACAAGCTGTAGTCCTTGAGGTCACAAAGAGTGGAACACAATTGAGTACAGAACAACAACAACAACAATATCCATTGAGTCAGGATGCTATCTGATTATCTCATCCTCTGCAGCCCTCTTCTCCTTTTGCCTTCAATCTTTCCCACCATCAGGGTCTTTTGCAATGATTCAGCTTGTCGTGTCAGGCGGCCAAAGTATTGGAGCTTCAGCTTCAGCATCAGTCCTTCCAATGAATATTCAGGGTTGATTTTCTTTAGGATTGAGAACAATACGATAAATGAGTATAAAGTACCCTGAAATCCTGGGTACTATTTTTGCAACTTTTTTGTAAATCTAAGCCTATTCTTTTAAAATCTATTTTTAAAAAGCAAAAACAAATATTGCAAGATTTTTTTCTAAATATTTCATGACCACATTTCCCTATTTATTTGCTCTCTTAAATACTATAATTATATCTTGTTCTGAGAATAGTGATTATTTTTATCATCTGCTTCCTAGAAATCCTCCGCATAAGGGCCCTAGCACAGTCTGTCAGGTGACTGTGCCTGCTGACACGATTCACTGCATGCACCCAGGGGTCTATTTCTTCAGGCATGATTTGCAAAGGAAATCTGATACAATCCTTTCAGCTGAGAGGGGCTTCTGTGGTGGCTCAGATGGTAATGAATCTGCCTGCAATGCAGGAAATCTAGGGTTTGATCCCTAGGTTGGAAAGATACCCTGGAGAAAGGAATGGCTATCCACTCCAGTATTCTTGCCTAAAAAATCCCATGGACAGAGGAGCCACTGATTCTAGTCAGATATGGTAGGAAATAAATTGTCCATGTCTTTGATGACTTTTATATTTGTTTTTTTTTTTAATTGAGATATAATCAGCATGCAACATTATATTAATTTCAGGTAGACAACAAAACAATTTGATATTTGAATATATTGTAAAATAATCACCACAGTAAGTGTAGTTAAGAGAAGAGCTAACACCTATCCTACTCAAACTCTTCCAGAAAATTGCAGAGGAAGGTAAACTTCCAAACTCATTCTATGAGGCCACCATCACCCTAATACCAAAACCTGACAAAGATCCCACAGAAAAAGAAAACTACAGGCCAATATCACTGATGAACATAGATGCAAAAATCCTTAACAAAATTCTAGCAATCAGAATCCAACAACACATTAAAAAGATCATACACCATGACCAAGTGGGCTTTATCCCAGGGATGCAAGGATTCTTCAATATCCGCAAATCAATCAATGTAATATACCACATTAACACATTGAAAAATAAAAACCATATGATTATCTCAATAGATGCAGAGAAAGCCTTTGACAAAATTCAACACCCATTTATGATAAAAACTCTCCAGAAAGCAGGAATAGAAGGAACATACCTCAACGTAATAAAAGCTATATATGACAAACCCACTGCAAACATTATCCTCAGTGGTGAAAAATTGAAAGCATTTCCTCTAAAGTCAGGAACAAGACAAGGGTGCTCACTTTCACCATTACTATTCAACATAGTTTTGGAAGTTTTGGCCACAGCAATCAGAGCATAAAAAGAAATAAAAGGAATCCAAATTGGAAAAGAAGAAGTAAAACTCTCACTGTTTGCAGATGACATGATCCTCTACATAGAAAACCCTAAAGACTCCACTAGAAAATTACTAGAACTAATCAATGACTATAGTAAAGTTGCAGGATATAAAATCAACACACAGAAATCCCTTGCATTCCTATACACTAATAATGAGAAAACAGAAAGAGAAATTAAGGAAACAATTCCATTCACCATTGCAACAGAAAGAATAAAATACTTAGGAATATATCTACTTAAAGAAACTAAAGACCTATATATAGAAAACTATAAAACACTGGTGAAAGAAATCAAAGAGGACACTAATAGATGGAGAAATATACCACGTTCATGGATTGGAAGAATCAATATAGTGAAAATGAGTATACTACCCAAAGCAGTTTATAGATTCAATGCAATCCCTATCAAGCTACCAACAGTATTCTTCACAGAGCTAGAACAAATAATTTCACAATTTGGATGGAAATACAAAAAACCTCGAATAGCCAAAGCGATCTTGAGAAAGAAGAATGGAACTGGAGGAATCAACCTACCTGACTTCAGGCTCTACTACAAAGCCACAGTTATCAAGACAGTATGGTACTGGCACAAAGACAGAAATATTGATCAATGGAATAAAATAGAAAGCCCAGAGATAAATCCACGCACATATGGACACCTTATCTTTGACAAAGGAGGCAAGAATATACAATGGATTAAAGACAATCTCTTTAACAAGTGGTGCTGGGAAATCTGGTCAACCACTTGTAAAAGAATGAAACTAGAACACTTTCTAACACGATACACAAAAATAAACTCAAAATGGATTAAAGATCTCAATGTAAGACCAGGAACTATAAAATTCCTAGAGGAGAACATAGGCAAAACACTCTCTGACATACATCACAGCAGGATCCTCTATGATCCACCTCTCAGAATATTGGAAATAAAAGCAAAAATAAACAAATGGGGCCTAATTAACCTTAAAAGCTTCTGCACATCAAAGGAAACTATTAGCAAGGTGAAAAGACAGCCTTCAGAATGGGAGAAAATAATAGCAAATGAAGCAACTGACAAACAACTAATCTCAAAAATATACAAGCAACTCCTACAGCTCAACTCCAGAAAAATAAATGACCCAATCAAAAAATGGGCCAAAGAACTAAATAGACATTTCTCCAAAGAAGACATACAGAGGGCTAACAAACACATGAAAAGATGCTCAACATCACTCATTATCAGAGAAATGCAAATCAAAATCACTATGAGGTACCATTTCACACCAGTCAGAATGGCTGTAATCCGAAAGTCTACAAATAATAAATGCTGGAGAGGGTGTGGAGGAAAGGGAACCCTCTTACACTGTTGGTGGGAATGCAAACTAGTACAGCCACTATGGAGAACAGTGTGGAGATTCCTTAAAAAACTGGAAATAGAACTGCCTTATGATCCAGCAACCCCACTGCTGGGCATACACACTGAGGAAACCAGAAGGGAAAGAGACACGTGTACCCCAGTGTTCATCACAGCCCTGTTTATAATAGCCAGGACATGGAAGCAACCTAGATGTCCATCAGCAGATGAATGGATAAGAAACCCATGGTACATATACACAATGGAGTATTACTCAGCCATTAAAAAGAAAACATTTGAATCAGTTCTAATGAGGTGGATGAAACTGGAGCCTATTATACAGAGTGAAGTAAGTCAGAAAGAAAAACACCAATACAGTATAATAACGTATATATATGGAATTTAGAAAGATGGTAACAATAACCCTGTGTGCGAGGCAGCAAAAGAGATACTGATATATAGAACAGTCTTATGGACTCTATGGGAGAGGGAGAGGGTGGGAAGATTTGGGAGAATGGCATTGAAACGTGTAAAATATCATTTATGAAATGAGTTGCCAGTCCAGGTTTCATGCACGATACTGGATGCTTGGGGCTGGTGCACTGGGACGACCCAGAGGGGTGGTATGGGGAGGGAGGAGGAGGGAGGTTCAGGATGGGGAACACATGTATACCTGTGGCGGATTCATTCTGATATTTGGCAAAACTAATACAATTATGTAAAGTTTAAAAAAAAAAAAGATTCATCACCACATATAGTTACAGAATTTTTTTTTTCTTGTGATGGTAACTTTTATGATTTACTACCTTGCCAACTTTATATATGTAGTACAATATTATTAACTATAGTCACCATGCTGTACATTATATAGCTATTACTTATTTATAACTAGAAGTTTGTAACTCTTGATTTGCATATATTTTTCATTGACATTTTTACATGGAAAAATCACAAAATGGGTAGGCACAAAAATGAACTACCTTATTCCTCTTACTAATTTAGCAAGGGCTCTGTCAGCTGCCTAAGATTGCTCTCCCTGTCCTTAATATTTGTCAGGCATTTTGAAACCAGAAAAAAAAAAAAAAGAAAGAAAGAAAAGGAAATAAATAAAATGTAACAAACAATATTAATTTTTCTTCTTCTCTCTAGATATAAAGAAGACAGATATTTATGCAAATAAGTCACCAGAAACAACTATTTGGGAATAACATCCATTTAGAAATGACTGCAGCTTCTCAGTTCCACCTTGAGAACCAATTTCCAGTTCACTTTGCAGTTGCTAGAGACAATTGTTTCATTTCTTAAGGAACTAAAGAAATATTTCCTTATCCCCTAGATGTACAGTCTACAAATATGTTACTTAGAGTAAATACAATTTCTACTGATAGGTCCAGTTTAAAATTTCAAAGAAAATCAATTAGATCATTATTTAAGAATGACATAATCCAACTTCCAAGGAGTTAATCTGGTTATTTTAGCCTTTTAAAAATGCACTCTGAATGTCATACATTCATCCTAAAGAATTATTGCTCGGTGGGTCAGGGAAATAATTGAAAATAAACTAATTACAATGTTGTAATTAGTTTATTTATTTGCATTGAGTATGACTCTATGAATCATACCCTTTGATGGACAGAAGTTTGGGGAGAGGTAATCCATTGTTGGCTCAACTGCAGAAATGAGATTAAGTTCTAAAACCCTGAAGACAATATAGTAAGTAAAAAGCAATCAGAAAACTAAAGAAACAAGGAAATCTAGATAAATTTCACTCAGTCGTGTCTGACTCTTTGCAACCCTATGTACTGTAGCCCACCAGACCATTCTTTGCTTGGGATTTTCCAAGTAACGTACTGGAGTGTGTTGCCATGCCCTCCTCCAGGGCATCCTCTGGGCTGAGGGTTTAGAACCGGCATCTCTTATGTCTCCTACATTGGCAGGTGGGTTCTTTATCACTAGACCACCTGGAAAGCGCAAGGAGATAATATGGAGGTACAATACAGAAATAGACAGATAGCAAGGATAGGGAGATAAACTACACAGAAGAGTTCAATCACACTGACAAAAAGGAGAAGAAACCTGTGAAGCTGGTATCACAGAAAAAAATATTTTGAAAACAAAATGGAGACTTCAAGAAATATTGGAATCTTGAACTTAAATAGATATATATTTTTTGCAGCTGTATTGTTTGTGGATGAGTTGACCTTACTAGGGCAAGGCAAGGAGGAAGAAATATATACATTCTTAAGTTGGAATGAGACTCCAATATGTAAAATTCTATCTAGCCAAAATCAATTTAGTATCGCTGTTAACAGGTGGTCACACAGCTTCAGTCAAGACCAGGGTTTCTCAAGATTTCCACTACTGATATTTTGGACCAGATACTTCTTTCTTAAGAGGATATTATCATGTGAATTCTAGGAAGTTTACCAGCATCCCCCATCCCTTCTCCAGTTGTGATAATCAAAAATGTCTCCAGACATGGCCAAATGTCCCCTTAGGGTTAAAATCCGCCCTCCCCACAGAATATTACTGGCTTAGACCACTTCAATGACTGAGAATCTTCATGTCTGTCCATCTGACTAGGTGGCCTCAAAGTGGACAGTCTCTGATGTTTTGAAAGTGATCTTTTAGATAGCAAATCAGAAAATATTTCTTATATAGGAAATGTCACACAATGGGACTTAACAGACATTAAGCATTAAGGATTTGAGCCTGAGGAACAAAAGAAAAATTATAATATAGTGTCATAATTGGTTGCAAGAGAACAAGCAGTAGACTCCTGGATTCACATAGAACATAACTTCTTGAAATTCCCAAGTTGTCTGTCGGCCTAACTGGAACATATAAATTATCAGCTAGACTACTGTTTCATAATCAATATCCAGAAGACTTAAGGATCAAGTTTGCATTCTTATTTGTGGACAAGGGCAGAAAAAATTTACATTTTAATCTCTCCTTCTCAGAGGGTTACAGGCAAGAAGGCTAGGGACCCCCAAGCAGAGGAAATAGACTGCAAGTGTCAGATTTTTTTTTTTTTTCATTCTCTATACAAAACTAAAAGGATGTTTCTTTTAAAATTCTATGTTGCCATAACAGCATCTGGCTTCATCTGAACTTGACTTTTCTCAAACCTTGAGCTAACCAATGTGTTTTTCTTATGGACATGTTTTCCTTAAGCTATGTTAATGAACTATGTATTTACTTTCAGTGCAGTTCAGTTCACTTTCTCAGTTGTGTCGGACTCTTTGCGACCCCATGCATCACAGCACACCAGGCCTCCCTGTCCATCACCAACTCCCGGAGTTCACTCAAACTCATGTGCACCGAGTCAGTGATGCCATCCAGGAGTCTTCTTCTCCTGTATTTACCTTAGACTCTGTCTTTCTTCAAGTCAGTTCCTCTGAAGGCACAGAACCAATAACAGCTCAACAAAACAGCATGTTATACTCCTGGAAATGTTCTCTTAAGCTATGCTAATGAAACCATGTATTGGCACAGAAACCTGCCTTTCTTCAAGATTTCATGTCAATTGTTTTATGGCCTGGAATGACTCAACTTGTGCCAATGTTACCTCAAAATGCATGTTGTGGGCCAGGGGTCTGGTACCAGTCTCTGAGTTCCAAGACATTTCCTTTCTCTCATTAGCAGCTTGCTAATAGGTATATCAGTTCAGTTCAGTCACTCGGTCGTGTCCGACTCTTTGCGATCCCATGAATCACAGTAAGCCGGGCCTCCCTGTCCATCACCAACTCTTGAAGTTCACTCAAACTCATGCCCATCGAGTTGCTGATGCCATCCAGCCATTTCAGCCTCTGTTGTCCCCTTCTCCTCCTGCCCCCAATCCTTCCCAGCATCAGGGTCTTTTCCAATGAGTCAATTCTTCTCACGAGGTGGCCAAAGTTTGGAGTTTCATCTTTAGCATCAGTCCTACCAATGAACACCCAGGACTGATCTCCTTTAGAATGGACTTGTGGGACCTCCTTGAATTCCAAGGGACTCTCAAGAGTCTTCTCCAAAACCACAGTTCAGAAGCATCAATTCTTCGGCTCTCAGCTTTCTTCACCGTCCAACTCTCACATCCATAAATGACCACTGGAAAAACCATAGCCTTGATTAGATGGACCTTTGTTGGCAAAGTAATGTCTCTCCTTTTTAATATGCTATCTAGGTTGGTAATAACCTTCCTTCCAAGGAGTAGGACTCTTTTAAATTCATGGCTGCAATCACCATCTGCAGTGATTTTGGAACCCCCAAAAATAAGTTCTGACACTGTTTCCACTGTTCCCCCATTTATTTCCCAGGAATTGATGGGACCAGATGCCATGATCTTAGTTTGCTGAATGTTGAGCTTTAAGCCAACTTTTTCACTCTCCTCTTTCACTTTCTTCAAGAGGCTTTTTAGTTAGTCTTCATTTTCTGCCATAAGGGTGGTGTCATCTGCATATCTGAGGTTATTGATATTTCTCCTGACAATCTTTATTCCAGCTTGTGCTTCTTCCAGCCCGGCGTTTCTCATGATGTACTCTGCATAGAAGTTAAATAAGCAGGGTGACAATATACAGTCTTGCCATACTCCTTTTCCTATTTGGAACCAGTCTGTTGTTCCATGTCCAGTTCTAACTGTTGCTTCCTGACCTGCATATAGGTTTCTCAAGAGGCAGGTCATGTGGTCTGAATTTCCCATCTCTTTCAGAATCTTCCACAGTTTATTGTGGTCCACACAGTCAAAGGATTTGGCATAGTCAATAAAGCAGAAATAGATGTTTCTCTGGAACTCTCTTGTTTTTTTGATGATCCAGCAGATGTTGGCAATTTGCTCTCTGGTTCCACTGCCTTTTCTAAAACCAGCCTGAACATCTGGAAGTTCACAGTTTACATATTGCTAAAGCCTGGCTTGGAGAATTTTGAGAATTACTTTACTAGGGTGTGAGATGAGTGCAATTGTGCGGTAGTTTGAGCGTTGTTTGGCATTGCCTTCTTTGGGATGGGAATGAAAACTGACCTTTTCCAGTCCTGTGGCCACTGCCGAATTTTCCAAATTTGCCAGCATATTGAGTGCAGCACTTTCATAGCATCATCTTTCAGGATTTGAAAGAGCTGAACTGGAATTCCATCACCTCCACTAGCTTTGTTTGTAGTGATGCTTTCTAAGGCCCACTTGACTTTACAATCCAGGATGTCTGGCTCTAGGTCAGTGATCACATCATCGTGATTATCTGGGTCATGAAGCACTTTTTTGTACAGTTCTCCTGTGTATTCTTGCCACCTTTTCTAAATATCTTCTGCTTCTCTTAGGTCCATACCATTTCTGTCCCTTATGGAGCCCATCTTTGCATGAAATGTTCCCTTGGTATCTCTAATTATCTTGAAGAGATCTCTAGTCTTTCCCATTCTGTTGTTTCCCCTATTTTTTTGCATTGATCACTGAGGAATGCTTTCTTATCTCTCCTTACTATTCTTTAGAACTCTGCATTCAAATGTTTATATCTTTCCTTTTCTCCTCTGCTTTTCGCTTCTCTTCTTTTCAAAGCTATTTGTAAGGCCTCCTCAGACAGCCATTTTGCTTTTTTGCATTTCTTTTCCATGGGAATGGTCTTGATCCCTGTCTCCTGTACAATGTCATGAACCTCAGTTCATAGTTCATCAGGCACTCTATCTATCAGATCTAGTCCCTTAAATCTATTTCTCACTTCCACAGTATAATCATAAAGGATTTGATTTTAGGTCATACCTGACTGTTCTAGTGGTTTTCCCTACTTTCTTCAAGTCTGAATTTGGCAATAAGGAGTTCATGATCTGAGCCACAGTCAGTTCCCAGTCTTGTTTTTGCTGACTATATAGAGCTTCTCCATCTTTGGCTGCAAAGAATATAATCAATCTGATTTTGGGATTGACCATCTGGTGATGTCCATGTGTAGAGTCTTCTCTTGTGTTGTTGGAAGAAGGTGTTTGCTATGATCAGTGCATTCTCTTGGCAAAACTCTATTAATCTTTGCCCTGTTTCATTACGTACTCCAAGGCCAAAAATGCGTGTTACTCCAAGTGATTCTTGATTTCCTACTTTTGCATTCCAGTCCCCTATAATGAAAAGGATATCTTTGTTGGGTGTTAGTTCTAAAAGGTCTTGTAGGTCTTCATAGAATCGTTCAATTTCAGCTTCTTCAGTGTTACTGGTTCGACATAGGCTTGGATTACTGTGATATTGAATGGTTTGCCTTGGAAACAAACAGAGATCAATCTGCTGTTTTTGAAGATTGGATCCAAGTACCCATTGATCATGATGGGTACTCCATTTCTTCTAAGGGATTCCTGCCCACAGTAGTAGATGTATGGTCATCTGAGTTAAATTCACCCATTCCAGTCCATTTTAGTTCACTGATTTCTTGAATGTGGACATTCTGTCTTGCCATCTCCTGTTTGACCACTTCTAATTTGCTTTGATTCATGGACCTGACATTCGAGGTTCCTATGCAATATTGCTCTTTACAGCATCAGACCTTGCTTCTATCACCAGTCACATCCACAACTGGGTGTTGCTTTTTTTTTTTTTTTTTTTTTTGCTCCATCCCTTTATTCTTTCTGGAGTTATTTCCCCACTGATCTCCAGTAGCATATTGGGTGCCTACTGATCTGGGGAGTTCCTCTTTCAGTATCCTATCATTTTGCCTTTTCATACTGTTCATGGGATTCTCAAGGCAAGAATACTGAAGTGGTTTGTCATTCCCTTTTCCAGTGGACCACATTCTGTCAGACCTCTCCACCATTACCCGGCCATCCTGGGTGGCCCCACACGGCATGGCTCAATTTCATTGAGTTAGACAAGGCTGTGATCTGTGTGATCAGATTGGCTAGTTTTCTGTGATTATGGTTCATTGTGTCTGCCCTCTGGTGCCCTCTCTCAACACCTACCATCTTACTTGGGTTTCTCTTACCTTGGACATGGGGTATCTCTTCAAAGCTGCTACAGTAAAGTGCAGCTGCTGCTCCTTACGTTGGACTAGGGGTATCTCCTCACAGCCACCCTCCTGACCTTGAATGTGGAGTAGCTCCTTTAGGCTGCTCCTGTGCTGTCACACAGCCTGGCACTCTTGGTCACCAGCCCTGACCTTGGGTGAGGGGTAGTTCCTCTCGGCTACCCTTCTGCAAGGTCCGTTGCTCCAGCGTGCTTCTCCTTGCTAAAAACTAGCAAAGGGGGCATTCTTTATGCCCCCATCTGATGTTTATGTTAATGTTTATAGAGAAGCTTTCTCTATCTCTTTTATACTTTAATAGAACGTTATTACACAAAAGCTCTGAGGATTAAGCCTTGTCACTGGCCCCAGATCTAATTCCTCTCCTCCAGAAGCCAAGAATCCTGACATTTTTCATGGCTCATTGTGGCAACCTTTCACTTCCTCATAGCTGTCAAAGGGGACAAGGATGTCTTTGAAATATAAAAATGAGGATAAGATTAGAATAATTAGGTTATGTATTAGGTATAAAAGAAAAACTGAGATGTAACGATAAAGTAGTGGCAAGCAAAATTTGAATGATGCCTTTTCAACTTTAATTTATACCAGACTGGAGTTTACTAAATTGAACATGAGTAATGAGTATAAAATCAGTCTATGTTTCTAGCAATGTTGAAATTAAGTAAATTAGTTTTTCTACTCACAAGAAAGAATAGGTAACCTTCATTCAATTCTGTTTATCATTTCTTTTGATAAATTTAACGAAAAAAGTTGTTTGTTAAGCATTCTATAATTTTGCAGAGATCAATATCAATTTAGTGCTGCTGTGTTTTGCTCAATTTTCATGTAGGTTAAAAAAAGTTTACTTGCCAGAATACATAAGTATATCTACCAAGCTCATAAATATTATATATGGTAAGACTAAAATGGGTCCATTTAGGTTTTCTGCCCATTTTTTGATTTTTTTTTTTTAATATTGAGCTGCATGGGCTGTTTGTATATTTTGGAGATTAATCCTTTTGTCCATTGCTTCATTTGCAAATTTCTTTTACCAATATGAGGGTTGTCTTTTCGTCTTGTGTAAAATAGATAGCTAGTGGAAGCCTGGGGTACAGCACAGGGAACTCAGCTGGGTGCTTTCTAATGACTTAGAGGGATGCAGGATGGAATGGTGGAGTGGGAAGGAGGTCTAAGAAGGAAGGGATATATATATATATATATATACACACACATACATATATACATATATATATATATATATGTGTAATATACATATATATACACTTACCTACCTCACCCTAACCTCCTCCTACAACAAAATGAATCAGTTATATATATAACTGATTATATATACAGCAGAAGTCAATACAACATGTGTGCCTGCTAAGTAGTTTCAGTCATGTCTGACTCTTTGTGACTCTGTGGGCTGTAGACTGCCAGGTTCTTCTGTCCATGGGATTCTCCAGACCAGAATACTGGAGTGGGCTGCTATGAACTCCCTCAGGGGATCTTCCTGACCCAGGGATTGAACCCAAGTCTCTCATGTCTCCTGCATTGGCAGGAGGGTTCTTTACCACTAGTGCCACCAGGGAAGTCCAACAAAACGTTGTGAAGCAATGATACTCTAGTAAAAAGACTACAGTGGGGATGATTTCAAACTTACAGAAAAAGAAAATAAAACAGATGAATAAATGGGGTTTATTTATTCTCTGAGGGTTAAGAACAATAATTTGCTACCTGATGCTAATGTTGTCATGCATGAGATTCCTTTACTAGTTTATCATGTGTCACTCCTTAATTATTACGCACATATTGCCAATAATCCACACATTCAATTTCCTCTCTAGTGTCACACTTGGACTCACTACAACCATCTTATACAGTCATGACCGTATGCTATGCACCCTGCTTCTTGGATTGCTGAGACCAAAGCCTGGGTAGGACATAGCAGTATATGTTTAGAGGTATACTTACTGAAAAAGCAAGAGAGTTCCAGAAAAACATCTATTTCTGCTTTATTGACTATGTCAAAGCCTTTGACTGTGTGGATCAGAAATAAACTCTGGAAAATTCTGAAAGAGATGGGAATACCAGGCCACCTGAACTGCCTCTTGAGAAACCTGTATGTAAGAAAAAGAAAAGTGAAAAAAAAAAAAAAGAGAGAAACCTGTATGCAGATCAGGAAACAACAGTTAGAACTGGACATGGAACAACAGACTGGTTCCAAATAGGAAAAAGGAGTATATCAAGGCTGTATATTGTCACCCTGCTTATTTAACTTATATGCAGAATACATTATGAAAAATGCTGGACTGGAAGAAGCACAAGCTGGAATCAAGATTGCTGGGAGAAATATCAATAACCTCAGATACCTAGATGACACCACCCTTATGGCAGAAAGTGAAGAGGAACTCACTCAAAAGCCTCTTGATGAAAGTGAAAGATGAGAGTGAAAAAGTTGGCTTAAAGCTCAACATTCAGAAAACTAAGATCATGGCATCTGGTCCCATCACTTCATGGCAAATAGATGGGGAAACAGTGACTGACTTTATTTTGGGGGGCTCCAAAATCACTGCAGATGGTGATTGCAGCCATGAAATTAAAAGATGCTTACTCCTTGGAAGGAAAGTTATGACCAACCTAGACAGCATATTAAAAGGCAGAGACATTACTTTGTCAGCAAAGGTCCATCTAGTCAAGGCTCTGGTTTTTCCAGTGGTCATGTATGGATGTGAGAGTTGGCCTATAAAGAAAGCTGAGCACTGAAGAATTGACGCTTTTGAACTGTGGTGTTGGAGAAGACTCTTGAAAGTCCCTTGGACTGCAGGGAGATCCAACCAGTCCATCCTAAAGGAGATCAGTCCTGGGTGTTGGACTAGTGTTGAAGCTGAAACTCCAATACTTTGGCTGCCTGATATGAAGAAATGATTCTTTGTAAAAGACCCTGATACTGGGAAAGATTGAGGGCAGGAGGAGAAGTGGACAACAGAGGATGAGATGGTTGGAAGGCATCACCGAATCAATGAACATGAATTTGGGTAAACTCCAGGAGTTGGTGATGGACAGGGAGGCCTGGTGTGCTGCGGTTCATGGGGTTGCAAAGAGTCAGATACAACTGAGTGACTGAACTGAACTGAAATTAACTAGCCCCTGGCCTCTGAACAGGAAAGATTCTGTTATGCCATTTATTCTCCAGAGTTCCCAGCAGGATGAGGTTGAATCTAGATTTCATCCAAGATTGCAACCTTGAGTAGCCCCTTCCTTTTCACTATGCTGCTCCCCTCCTACTCTTGCCTGACTCTTCTTATTTGTTCAGAAAATCCCATGCACACAAATTATCTCAGCTTCTTCTCCTAGTAATAAACCTAATACACCAGGCTAAGTAAAAGACTGAGCATCTTAAACCCTTGTCATTATGGGAAAATATTGATTGGGTATGTGTCCCTGATAAGAAACAATGACTACTGATCTTTAATATTCTTGTGAAAGTTAATTTCATTATTTAATGGTATGTGTTAACCCTTGAAGCAGAAGTCTTGTTTCAAAATAAATCCAGTTTCTAAGACTGGTAAACATAATCAAAATAGGCTAGTATTGGACTTTTTAGTACTTTCAGTATTCATCTGATGTGTTCTTAGCTAAGAGCTTCTTAAGGTATAATAGAAAATTATGATATAGCTGTGGTATGATTTGCAAAAGACCTTTAAGACCACCAGGACTTCCCTTGTGATTCAGATGGTAAAAAATCTGCCTCCAATGCAAGAGACCCACGTTTGATCCCTGGGTTGGGAAGATCCCCTGGAGAAAATGGCAACCCACTCTAGTATTCTTGCCTGGAGAAGTCCACAGACAGAGGGGCCTGGTGGGCTATAGCTCATGAAGTTGCAGAGAGTCAGACATGACTGAGAGACTTTCGGTTCAGTTTAAGGCCACCATTTAAACACCCTCTTCTACTAAATTTTCTCTATTATTATGATAAAATTTTAAATAATACATCATTACAGACTCAATGGTTTCTATACAATAATTGACCAAAGTTTTAAGCTAATACTTTTGACATAGTTCAGTCATTCAGTTGTGTCCAACTGTTTACAACACCATGAACTGCAGCATGCCAGGCTTCCCTGTTCATCACCAGCTCCCAGAGCTTGCTGAAACTCATGTAAAGAAAAAAAAACAACCCCCTTTAATAAAATGGAGATATATAAGTCTATTGTATGTCAAAGACATGATAATTTTTAGTTGTTCTCTGTTATTTTGAAAGAAATACAAATTGTTGCTCAAAATTATTTTATGGTTGTCATGTTTCCTCTATAATGAAATATTCAAAATAATAAGGTGAATGTGTCAAAATACTTACCAAAGGAAGAATTTATTTTTAGCATTTAATAAACTACATGAGCAAATTTGATAAGCCCATAATGTCAAATATATCAATATTATTTGCAGAGGAAACCAGAAACCTATTTTCTTCTTTATCTTTCATTTTAGCTGTGTTTATCTAAATGATGTGCTTGTTGGTTTTGTAACACAAGTTCAGTTTTATATGCTGCTTTTGTGTATAATAAAGATGCTACAACCAAAAATATCTTTTGATGACCATTTGTAAAGCATTTATATCAATGAATATGATAAAATATTTTATTTTTCAGAATTTGAACATACAAAAATGAGGACTAGTAATATGAAAATAATTTCAATTGAATCAGATCAGATCAGATCAGATCAGTCGCTCAGTGGTGTCCGACTCTTTGCAACCCCATGAATCGCAGCACGCCAGGCCTCCTTGTCCATCACCAACTCCTGGAATTCTCTGAGACTCATGTCCATCGAGTCAGTGATGCCATCCAGCCATCTCATCCTCTGTCGTCCCCTTCTCCTCCTGCACCCAATCCCTCCCAGCATCAGAGTCTTTTCCAATGAGTCAACTCTACTCATGAGGTGGCCAAAGTACTGGAGTTTCACCTTCAGCATCATTCCTTCCAAAGAAACCCCAGGGCTGATCTCCTTCAGAATGGACTGGTTGGATCTCCTTGCAGTCCAAGGAACTCTCAAGAGTCTTCTCCAACACCACAGTTCAAAAGCATCAATTCTTTGGTGCTCAGCCTTCTTCACAGTCCAACTCTCACATCCTTATATGACCACAGGTTAAACCAATTGAATAGACTATTAATTTTGTTGATGTATTAAGCATTTTGAATTTACGATGAATTACAACATGCAGTCATTTCATGAAAATGAGAGATGGAGAACTATATTTTTGGCACTTCGAAATTTCATCTCTACTTTTTTCCTTCATCTTTCTAAAGAGGGTCAGAAAGTAAAGAAAGGATGTAACAGAGAGAGAAGAGATTCTTTTCTTCCTTTTAATAGGGAAAAATTGATGCAGAAATGTGCTTGTTTGTAGCCTACAATGTTCACTGGCTAATTTCTTTCCTGCAAATGAAGTTCTTGAGATATATGCAATAAACCAATTTGACTTGCCATTTTTCAGTATATTAATACAAATCTGAATTGTGAGTCTATTGCTCAGTTGTTAAAATAATTTTTAAAGATAATTTTCAAAGATATTTATATACATAAAATATTAAGGTGTACCTTTTCTTATTTTGCTCTTGTATTTTTTTACTGGTTTATAGCTGTTTAAAAGTTTGAATTAAAAAAAAATATTTTTGATCTGGAGAAGCAGAAAAAAAAATTGGGCAGGGGTCACTGCCAGGGAACACAGCCCATAACCAATGTAGTGTTCCTTTCGAATGGATAACTTATAAAATTTCTGGAATGCAGCTTGCTCAGGGTAGAGAAGGGAATCTCTCCCTGAATTCCTTATTCTATGATGATAAAATCAAGAAAGTGTGCAGGTTACACTGTTTACCTAGAGACAGACCACAGACCTTACCTAATCCCCACATTTATCTATTCTATGCTAAAACATATAATAAATACTTAATTTTATTCCTTAAATTAACACTACAAAGTAAGTCAGCATTTATTTTCATATCATACAGAAAATAAATTGAGTCATTGATAAATAGTGAAATGTGTCCGAGATAAATTCTATTCACTTTTTTCTAAGAATACCAATATAATTCATTATAGACTTCATAGACCATGTGAACAAAAAGAGGATAGAGAAAAAATATCACTCCCTTGTTTTGGGTTAAATCAGGAATTCTCTCTCAAACACAGGGTCCTGAGACAAGATATGACACAAAAGTAGCCCTGTGAGTCTAGAATTAATTATGACAGGAATTTGGATTCCTATTCTGTGTGCAAAAGAGAAACATTAAAATATTTATAATAAAAGACTCACAAAGTTAAAAAACAAATGCAAAGTAAAAAATAATGGAAGAAGGACTGCTCTTCTTTCTAGACTAGTGAAGACATAAAAAGAGCTTTATTTTTCATATACAGGCAGATTATAAAGGTGAAGTAATGTTGCACATGCAGGAACTCCTATCACAGAAACAAAGAAGAGGGAAAATAGAGACAGCCATGTACATCTGAGGATTTTATGGCTTTCTATTGGCTTCCCTAATAGCTCAGTGGCTAAGCAATCTGCCTACAATACAGGAGACTTTGGACATGTGGGTTTGATCCCTCCATCGGGAAGATACCCTGGAGTTGAGAATGGCAACTACTCCAGTGTTCTTGCAAGGGAAATTCCATGGACAGAGGAGCATGGCAGGCTATCATCCATGGGGTTGCCAAAAGTCAGCCACAACTGAGCACACAAGCATGTGGAGCATTTAGCAATGCCATCATCGTGAAGTCGCTCAGTTGTGTCCGACTCTTCATGACCCCATGGACTGTAACCCATCAGGCTCCTCCATCTATGGAATTTTCTAGACAAAAGTACTGGAGTGGGTTGCCATTTCCTTCTTGTGGGAAAAAAAAAAAAAAACAAGGTGGAACTGTTAGTTGCTCAGTCGTGTCTGATTCTTTGTGGTCCCATGGACAGTAGCCAACCAGGCTCCTCTGTCCATGGAATTCTCGAGGCAAGAATACTGGAGTGGGAAGCCATTCTCTTCTCCAAGGAATCTTCCCTACCCAGGGATCAAACCCAGCCTCCTGCATTGGGGGCAGATTTTTTACCATCTGAGCCACCAGTGAAGTCCATTATACATGCTTTTCTACAAATTAAATGAATACTGTACTTTAGAAAAAAAAATTATTAATAATTTGAACAACACCACAGTCTCAAGCCACCAGGAATGAAACCTGGATTTATCTCTGATCTTCAGTCACCAAGGGTATATTTCTTACCATTCCCCCAAATTATTTCCCATTTTATGTTTCTACTACCATCAGCTCAAAAACATAGACTAATTACTACACTCTTGCTAGATCTATGACTTCTTAGCTAGCCTGACTCCTTGATTATCCTAGTCTGTACCCCATAATCATTTTGCCCTCACCTTTAAAATCATTTTCTTCTTTCAATCACTTTGTTTTTCTTAAAATTGCAGCACTGACTGTGCATAGGAGAAAACATCTTAAAGTTTTAAGAAAAATTAAATATAATCATGATAAATTCACTAGAACTGATTCTCAGTTTTCAGGAAACACAAGGAGTAGATAAACATCTTATAACACACACACACACACACACACACACACACACACACACACACACACTCTCTTTGAGCTTCAATGTATGAAGCCCAGACACAAAGAAGATATAAAAGACATATGATCAATTTTATTCAACAATTCCATTACATAGAAGAGGAAGAGAGAGTGAGAGAAAATAGAGACAAATAGAATAAAAACAAATCACAAGGTAAGGGAGAAACTATAAACTAAAGCCATGTAATAAACATATTTAACCAATTGCAGCACAGAGGCCTTATCTGAATTCTGGCTTAAAGTAAAGAAAATTAAAATATATAAAATAATCTGAACACTGACTGGATACTTATTGATATTCAGGTTGTATTGTTATTTATAATAGGGATTGTATTTTTAAACATTAATAGCAGAAATTTAAAGTTATATAAAAATGTGCATCAGACTAATCTTGCAAGGGAAAGGCATCTTTATGAGTCTAGATGAATAACTTCCAAGAATTACTATGCAGTAGCATCATTTGTAGAGTGATTGCTAGGGCTCCATCTCTGATGTTTATGATTGAATAGGTCTAGATCGAAGCCTGAAGATTTGCGTTTCTGACAAGTTGTTAGGTCATACTGCTTCTTTTGGTACAGGCACCACATTTTGAGAATCATTTGACACATGAAATAATATTCCATGAATTGATAATTATTTAAGCTAGAAAGTAGGTGTCTAGGGGTTCATTATGTTGTTCTTTCTACTTTTGTACATGTTTAAAATTTCCCATGGTTTTGAAAAGTTGAAAAATGTCCAAAGCATATTTTTTGAGTGTTAGACTTCAGGATACTGTTTAAATGGGATGACCCAGAGGGATGGTATGGGGAGGGAGGTGGGAGGGGAGTTCAGGATTGGGAACATGTGTACACCTGTGGTGGATTCATGTTGATGTATGGCAAAACCAGTACAATATTGTAAAGTAATTAGCCTCCAATGAAAATGAATAAATTTAAATTAAAAAAAAAAGAAAATGAAAGACGATAGTGTTTGGAAAGAACACAACAGGCATTTTTGCATACCATTTTGTTCTGAAAAACAAACCTGGAAAAATTTACATGGGTTTGTTTACTTTGTGTTATTTCACTACTCTTTAACAAAATTTATTTTAAAAAAGAAATCCTATAGCAGGTTTTTTTTTTCCCTAGCATCATGATGATAATATAGAGATAAGGAAAGCTAGCAAATGACCAAAAAAAATCTATAGTAAGCATAGATCATTAGGAAGATAGGTGGATTTACTGTATACTGCATTTTTCTTTTCTTCTCATTGAGATTGAATGCCTTTGAGAGATACGAGGAAGCACTGCTTAACTAGGGAACACAACCTAAGTTTATTATCTATTTAGAACTGATACTATCTCAGGAGTGTTCCTCTGTACCTGCAACTTTTTGAGTGAGCATGTAAATACATTTTCATTTTTATTAGAAAACATTAACAACAACACATATGCCAGTCAGTATGACATTTGTTTTCTACCCTTTACAGCAAAATGTATCAAAAGAATCTCTCACTATGCTTGTGTTCTCCCATACCACACCTCTCACTCTCTTAAATTCTCCCCTGTATGCTTTTGTCCCAATCACTCCATTGAGGTTGAAGTTAATGAGAGCAATTCTAACTTGTCAGCTGCCCCCTTCTTTGAACTATAGCAACATTTGGTATACAAAGCTGCTGCAATGCTTTCTGAAAATATATTTTTCACTTGACTTTAGGGTTGCTTCTTGTCACCCTTTCTTCCCTCGTTGGACAAATGGGCTAAGGCTCATTTGCTAGTTTTCTTTTTCTTTCTTTCTTTTTTTTTTTTTTTTTTGTAATTTCTGAAATTGAAAGTGCCCTGAGAATGAGATCCCAAACCTTTTATTCTCTCTTCACTGTACTCTGGTAGTATATTTTCTCCCATGACTAAGTTTCATTTATAAGCTGATTACTCCAAGATGTACATCTTATTGACTTATCTGTCTTCTGAACTCTAGACCTATATCATAACACAATCATATTCTAAAACTTACTATCAGTGTTTATAATTATGTGTCTCAAAGGAAATCACAAATGCATCATGTGCAAAACAAATAATGATTCTTTTTCCTCAGAACTATCTATTCCTGCATTTCCACATTAATAAATAATGTTACCAGCTTTTTCAGGTGTCAAGTCAAAACCTAGGATTTACCCTTGATTTCTCTCTTTCACCACCAAAACACTATAATTAATTCTATCATAAAGATTTACTTGATGGATGAAACAGAATTACTGAAAATGACCCTAGGTGGTCACTCTGCATCTCTCAGGCAATGAGATACATAGTAATGAAGATTCCTCCTTCTTTAAGTAGGGATAAGCTTCTTCCTACTTAAGGGAGAGAATATCTTCTTACTTAAAAGGAATAATAGTATCTTCCTCTCCTAAACAGAAAGGTTGTAGTTTTCAATAGCTCCATGATGAACGTGTGCTGGGAACCCAAACACCTATGAAACATTGGCAGACAATTCAGACTATGGACATCCAAACAGTTTATGTGCCCCTTTTTGAAAGAGGCTAACCTCAGGTATGCAGATGAAACCACCCTTATAGCAGAAAGTGAAGAGGCACTAAAAAGCTTCTTGATGAAAGTGAAAGAGGAGAGTGAAAAAGTTGGCCTAAAGCTCAACATTCAGAAAACTAAGATCATGGCATCTGGTCCCACCACTTCATGGGAAATAGATGGGGAAACAGTGGAAACAGTGTCAGACTTTATTTTGTGAAGCTCCAAAATCACTGCAGATTGTGATTGCAGCCATGAAATTAAAAGACGCTTACTCCTTGGAAGGAAAGTTATGACCAACCTAGATAGCATGTTCAAAAGCAGAGATATTACTTTGCCAACAAAGGTCCATCTAGTCAAGCCTATGGTTTTTCCAGTGGTCATGTACGGATGTGAGAATTGGACTGTGAAGAAAGCTGAGTGCCGAAGAATTGATGCTTTTGAACTGTGGTGTTGCAGAAGACACATGAGAGTCCCTTGGACTGCAAGGAGATCCAACCAGTCCATTCTGAAGGAGATCAGCCCTGGGATTTCTTTGGAGGAATGATGCTAAAGCTGAAACTCCAGTACTTTGGCCACCTCATGCGAAGAGTTGACTCATTGGAAAAGACCCTGATGCTGGGAGGGATTAGGGGCAGGAGGAGAAAGGGACGACAGAGGATGAGATGGCTGGATGGCGTCACGGACTCAATGGACGTGAGTTTGACTGAACTCCGGGAGTTGGTGATGGACAGGGAGGCCTGGCATGCTGCGATTCATGGGGTTGCAAAGAGTCGAACACAACTGAGTGACTGAACTGAACTGAACTGAACTTCCTATAAGAAGGCATAGGAGCAAAAGTTTTGAGATGCCTTTGCAGGAAAGCAGATCCACCCTATGGGTTCATCCCTGGTTCCAGTAATTGTACCCATAAGTTAAGTATGCCCTGTTTTCTTGCACTGATACCAGCTTTTAAGTTCCTCCATTGAAACCCATCCCTTAACCCGTGTTTTGAGACACCGTAGAAATCTTCCTTTACTCTATTTCATGCATGCATGTGTGTTAAGGCACTTCAGTTGTGTTGGACTCTTTGAGACCCTATGGACCATAACCCACCAGGCTTCTCTCTCCATGGGATTCTTCAGGCAAGAATATTGGAGTGGGTGCCATGACCTCGTCTAGGGGATCTTCCAAGATTTGAACCCACATCTCTTAAGTCCCCTGTGTTGGCAAGCAGATTCATTACCACTAGTGCCGCCTGGGAAACCCCTGTTGCATGTGTATGTGTGTGTGTGTTAGTCACTGAGTCATGTCTGACTTTGTGACCCCATGGACTACAGCCCTCCAGGCTCCTCTATCCATGGAATTATCCAAGCAAAAATACTGGAGGGGGTTGCCATTTCATTCTTCAGGGAATCTTCCCAACCCAGGGATCAAACTTGGGTCTCCTGGATTGCATACAGGCTTTTTACTGTCTGAGTCACCAGGGAAGCCTATTGCATGAGAAATGGCTAATAACAAATGACCTTCTTTGACATCCAACTGGTAACAATGAAGGTACTATTCTTACAAAATACTTGTTAATTCTGCCTCCAAAATATACTTAAAATGTTACAAAAGCAAAAATAAACAAAGGTGACCTACTTAAACTAAAAAAGGCTTTGCACAGCAAGGGAAACTACCAACAAAATGTACATAAAACCTACTGAATGGGAGAAATATTTGCAAATTATATGACAAATAAAGGGTTAATATCTGAATGCTATAGACAGCTCATACGATTCAATACAAAAAAACACAATTTAAAAATGGGCCATCAGAAAAAGATAAAAATAAATAAAATAAAATGAAAATGGGCAGCCTGGATGGGAGGGGAGTTTTGGAGAGATGGATACATGTACATGTATGACTGCGTCCCTTTGTTGTTTACATGAAACCATCACAATATTGTTTGTTAATCAGCTATACCCCAAAGCAAAATAAAAAGTATTAAAAAAGTGGGAAGATCTGAATAGACACTTTTCCAAAGAAGATATTCAGATAGCCAGCAAACACATGAAAAGATGTTAAAAATTACTAATCATCAGAGAAATGGAAGCCCAAACACAATGAGGTATCACCTCACACCAGTCAAAATTACTAATATCAATAAGTCTAGGGGCTTCCCTGGTGGCTCAGTGATAAAGAAAGAAAGAAAGGAAGTGAAGTCTCTCAGTTGTGTCCGACTCTTTGTGACCCCATGAACTCTAGCCTACCAGGCTCCTCCGTCCATGGAATTTTCCAGTCAAGAGTACAGGAGTGTGTTGCCATTTCCTTCTCCAGGGGATCGTCCTGACCCAGGGATGGAACCCAGGTCTCCTGCATTATGCTGCTGCCGCTAAGTTGCTTCAGTCGTGTCTGACTCTTTGGACCCCATAAATGGCGGCCCACCAGCCTCCCCCGTCCTTGGGATTCTCCAAGCAAGAATACTGGAGTGGGTTGCCATTTCCTTCTCCAATGCATGAAAGTGAAACGTGAAAGTGAAGTTGCTCAGTGTATCCGACTTAGCGACCACATGGACTGCAGCCTACCAGGCTCCTCCATCCATGGGGTTTTCCAGGTAAGAGTACTGGAGTCGGGTGCCATTGCCTTCTCTGCTCCTGCATTATAGGCAGACACTTTTACTGTCTGAGCCACAAAAATCCACCTGCCAATGCTTGCCAGTGCAGGAGACGTGCACTTGATTCCTGGGTCAGGAAGATCCTCTGGAGAAGGAAATGGCCCACTCCAGTATTCTTGCCTGGAAAATCCTATGGAGATATATATATATATATATATATATATATATATATATATATATATATGTATGTATAAAACACACAGGGAGCTCAAACTTGGTGCTCTGTGACAATCTAGGGGGGTGGGATGGGATGGGAAATGGGAGGGAGGTTCAAGAGGGAGGGGACATATATATACTTATGGCTGATTCATGTTGATATATGACAGAAACTAACACAATATTGTAAAACAGTTATCCTCCTATTAAAAACTTTTTAAAAGTTAAAAAAAAATGTTTACAAATAACACGTGTTAGTGAGGATGTGGAGAAAACAGAACACATGTATTGTTAGTGGAAATGTGAATTGTTGCAGTCACTGTGAAAAATAGTATGGAGGTTTCTTAAAAAACTATAAATGGAAACTTTATAGGGCTCAGCAGTACCATTGGTGAGAATATACTTAGGGAAAATGAAATATTAACATGAAAAAAGGCATGCATCCCCATGTATAGTGCAGCATTATTTACAATAGCCAAAGTATGGAAACAATCTGTGCCCAGTCATCGATAAATGAATGAAGAAGACACACACATACACATTGGAATATTACTCAACCATAAAAAAAATGGAATCTTGTTATTTGTGACACAATGGATGGTGTGTGTATGTATATATATATATATATATAATGAAATTCTACCATTTGCAACCATATCGACTGACCTAGAGGGTATTATACGTAGTGAAATAAGTTAATCAGAGAAAAACAAATAATGATTAAATAGTTTTATAGATTATGCTTCCTAGTCTTGTTCAAAAGTTCCCAAGATTAATCTACCTGTCATCAAGTAGGAAAAATGATTGAGATATACATTAGTCTGAGCTACAGGATAGCTTTTTAAACTTAGGTTTGTTATTCATCTGTATTTGTAACTTTTAAAAATAATAGTTGTACTATATTTATTTATATACTACTTTGCTTCCCTTTTCCTCTTCTTAAAGATGCTTACCTTCTTCTTCCCCTCAGATTCCTCCAGGCATTCTGTGTGTCTCTAAGAAGCTCCTCTGCCTACCCAACTACAGATAAATCTACCTTTTGAATTCCTAGAGAAATAATTATCTTTATCCCTTATTCATTACCTCTTATCTATAACCTACTCTCAGACAATACATGCATTTATTTTGTCTTCCTCTGCAACATTTATTTATTCATTCAAATATACTTATTAAATGCTTACTATGTGTGAACACTGTCTTACAAAATGGGAATATAGCAGAACACAGAAAGAAAAAAAAAAACTCCTTTCTGAAGCACATATTTCAGTATCATAGGCAGACAATGCACATAATATATATATAGATATAGATATATAGATATAGATATATATTTGCTATTTTATGTTAGATAAAGACATCCAATAAGGAGAAAATAATTAGGAACTAAATGAAATTTGGAGGTACCAGGAAGGAAGGTAAATTTTTCTAAATGTGCTGAGCAGAGAAGTATTCACGGAGAAGATGAAAATGATGCTAGTGAGCTTGCTATGTGTATAGCTTGGGAAACAGCATAGTGGAAAGAGGAAATAGCAAGCGAAAAATCTATAGGTTAGCCAACTTGGAGTGTTTTTTTTTTTTTTTTTAAAGAAACAGCAATAATCTCAGTGTTCAGAGTGATCAAGTAAGAGAACAAAGGATATGAAGTCAAAGAAACAATTTTAGGAGTTGAGAAGGAGCAGATCATGTAAGGGATTTTAGATCGGAATACAGATTTACATGATTATTTAGAGAGAGATGGGAAACAAAAAGAATTTTAAACAGAAGAGTGATATAATTTGATTCAAGTTTTAAAAAGATCCCATTCTATTAGGAAGAGACTGCAAAAGGAGATGGATAGAAGGGGACCTACTTGGAAGACTTGTAATTATCAAAATGTAGTAAGTTAAAGACATATTGGGCCAGAATGATAGCATTAGCCAGTGAAATAAGATCAGGTTTCGGTATACATAAAAGTAGAACCAATCAAATTTGATAGCAAATTACATGTGAGGTATGAAAAAAGCAGAATCAGGAATAAAACCAGTTGTGTGTGTGTGTTTTTATTGAAATATAGTTGATCTATAATTTTGTGCTAATTTCAATGTACAGAAAAGTGACTCAGTTGTACATGTATATTTTTTTTCAAATTGTTTTCCTTTATGGTTTATCATAGAATATTGAATGTAGCTACCTGTACTAAACAGTAGGACCTTGATGTTTACCTATTCTATATGCAATAGTTTGAATCTGCTAATCTCAGACTTTTAATTCATCTGCCCCTGACACCTAGACAACCACAAGTATGTTCTCAATGATTGTTAATATATTTGTCTTGTAGGTAAAGTCTTGTCTGTTGTAGAGTCCACATAGAAGTGATTTCATTTGGTATTTGTCTTTCTCTTTCTGACTTCTCTTCGTATTATGATTTCTTGGTTCATTCATGTTGCTGCAAATGGCATAGCTTCATTCTTTTTTATGGCTGCAAAGTATTCTCTTATATTGTATATATGTAACCACATCTTCTTTATCCATTCATTTGTAGATGGACATTTATGTTATTTTCGTGTCTTGACTATTGTTAATAGTAGTATTATGAACGTAAGGGGAACTTTTAACTTTTTAAATTACATTTTTGTTTGTATATATACCCAGGAATGGGATTGCTACTTTTAATTTTTTGAAGAATTTCCATATCATTTTTCACAGTGGCTTTGCCAATTTACAGTCCCAGAAGCAGTGCAAGGCATTTCCCTTTCCTCCACACCCTCTATAGCATTTGTGATTTGTAAACTTTTTAATCATGGCCATTCTGACTAGTGTGAAGTCATTGTAGTTTTGATTTGCATTTCTCTAACAATTAGCAATTTGGAGTATCTTTTCATGTCCTACTGTTTCATATTAGTTTTCTATGCGAGTATATGTCTGTATACTCTTTGAAGGCACAGCCTTTGTTTTCTCTATAATGCTGTGTAAAAAAACAATAACCGGTAAATATGGATTGAACTATTTTATTTCTCTGTATCACCAGTTTCCTTAAGTTGTGCATAATTTTTTTGACTCAAAGGTCTGAGGCAGAAAATGTTAATTTGTGTTGTCCTTTCTCCCTGAGGTGACCAGTGTCCTCCAAGTGGTTTCTTTTCCCTGTGCCCAGAAAAGAAACCCCTTGTTGAAGCTGCTTTATGCAATTGGAAGTCCATTTAATAAGCTGTGGTCTTTAAACAATGGGAATAATAAATATTAAAAAATGAAAGTAACTTTACAGGTTGGATCTCTTACTATATCTGGGATATCTCTATAACTATACTGTCTAATTCAGTAGCCACTAGGCATGTGCAACTATTGAAACATAACCAACCCATATTTCAAGGAAAAACTGAAATTCACATGAAATTTCAAATACCCAGCACAATATTTGAAAAGTCTTACTTTTATAATCATTGCATGTTGTAATTATAATGCTTTGGACATATTGGGTTTAATCAAATATATTATTTAATTTCCACTTTAAAATTATTTTGAATGAGAATACCAGAAAACTTATAATTACATATATGACTTGCATTTCTTCTTCATGTTTTGTTTCCTTTGGATAGTGCTATTCTATAATATGCATTGCAGCCTAAGTGTTTGTGAGGACAAAGAGCACACCACTTATTTAGATAGCAGTGCATCACACCCCATTGTCAGATAACTCCAGAATTTGAATAGATTTTCCTTATTTTAAGCAAAATCATTTTTTAAAAATTCAATTGCCATAGGTTCAAATGATGTTCTCTCCACATATAAAGAACCATTTAAACTTTTCAAATATGCCAATTTCATTCAATATATATAACACTTTAACTCAATCTGCACTGATGTAATAAACCTGCCAGGCATTGTTGTTATCTAGTCATTCAGTAATGTCTGACTCTTTTGCAATCCCGTGGACTGTAGCCCACCAGGATTCTCTGCCCATGAGGATTTCCAGACAAGAATATTGGACTGGGTTGCCATTTCCTTCTCCTGGGAATCTTCCCAACCTAAGGATAGAATGTGAGTTCCCTGCAACTCCCCTTCAGTGCAGGTGGATTCTTTACCAGTAAACCACTATTTTCAGATAATATATGAAGTACTTTGGGGTAGATGGACTTTGGAGTCTCTGCCAAATCATGGGATGTGAGAAGCTTTCTACTTCTCTAGCCACTAGGTTATCATGCAGTTGGACACTACTTTATCTAAGCTTCTCTTGATTCCTCTCACATCCCTGTTTGTGCTGTAGAAATCCTTGTAATGTCTTTTTACATTGCTGCTGCCGCTGCTGCTAAGTCGCTTCAGTCGTGTCCGACTCTGTGTGACCCCAGAGATGGCAGCCAACCAGGCTCTGCCGTCCCTGGGATTCTCCAGGCAAGAACACTGGAGTGGGTTGCCATTGCCTTCTCCATTGTGTGAAAATGAAAAGTGAAAGTGAAGTCGCTCAGTCGAATCCGACTCCTAGCGACCCCATGGACTGCAGCCTACCAGGCTCCTCCATCCATGGGATTTTCCAGGCAAGAGTACTGGAGTGGGGTGCCATTGCCTTCTCCCTTTCTACATTAGGCCAAGTCAAAAACAGCCTTTGCAAATGTTTTTTTTTTTTTTTTCCTGTGTGATAAATCCTCTTGATAATGCAAGATGCAAGGAAGGAACAATAGAAGTACAGGGGGAGATCAATCCAATTAATAATAATAATAAATAATATCAGCAGCTGAAAGTCAACCAACATGGTTGGTTTCTTCCAAACTGTTTCATCACATTAACCATCTGAAAGATCACTACTCAAGGTACCTGGAGTGATTATCAACTTTAAGAGTTATTTTCTCCCAATTGTAAAGTATTCTGGTAATATCATAGACGCCACAGAACTCTGTGACCTTCATTTGAGCTTTTCTGAAGGCATAATTGCTTGCTAAATTCTGGGTCTGACAGTCACAATGCATTTTGGCTGAAAATCTGAAATATGCAAACTTGCCAAGGGGCTTCCCTGGTGGCTCAGAGGTTAAAGCCTCTGCCTGCAATGTGGGATACCTGCGTTCAATCCCCGGGTCGGGAAGATCCCCTGGAGAAGGAAATGGCAACCCACTCCAGTATTCTTGCCTGGAGAATCCCATGGACAGAGAAGCCTGGTGGGCTACAGTCCACGGGGTCACAAAGAGTCAGACACAACTGAGCGACTTCACTTTCACTTTCGCTTTCATGGAAATAGAAGCAGATGTGAGAAATACTTTTCTCTGTAATTAAGGGGAAGTGTATGATTTAGCTTCATCATTCCCTCAATATTCAGAACAACAATGTGTCCTGCTTCAATCCAGAGAGAGAGCTAATCTTTTTTCAGGAGTTATTCCATCCATCTGGTGTAAGAAGAAGGCCCCAACAGCAGCCAGAAGATAAAGTGCATAATATGAACAGTGATGTAAGACTCTGAGTGGGCTGTGTACTTAGTACCTCAGTCGTGTCTGACTCTTCGTGATGTCATGGACTGTAGACCTGCCAGGCTTCTCTGTCCATGGGGATTCTCCAGGCAAGAATACTAGAGTGGGTTGCCATGCCCTCCTCCATGGAATCTTCCCAACCCAGGGATTGAACCCAGATCTCCCTCATAGCAGGAGGATTCTTTAGGTGCAACAACTAGAACACTTGACAATCATTTGAAAAGTACTTTCGAGGTCACTTTTGAGGTTTTCTATATATATTTTGTTCATCTGAATTATTATTACAAGTAAATTTGGTGTTGTCTTTATTATTATCATATAAAACTTCAAAAATCTGAAAAGTCAACCACAAACAAAATGATAGTGGTAAAGAGTAACAAAGTCAATGTATGGAAGAAGGGGTTGATCAAGATTCTCTTTTAGATCATACTTACTCTTTAAACTTGCCTCCTAGAACTGCTTTTTATATTACGGCTTATTACTTTTTTAAATGAAATATGCACAAGTTACAAAGACAGTAGAAGGATGAAAACGGAAGGTTCCTCACCCCCTCTCTCTCTGGTGAATATTTCATGTAAGATTTATTTATTAGGTTATCAGCCACATTTGAAAATAGCAATGGTAATTGAAGAGAATGGTTGAATGCTGGGGTATCATTCAGAGAGTGAGGGATTATGATGTGAGAGAAATATGAGGGCACTTTTACAGAGGGTGAAGTCATGGAAAAATAAGCATTATTCAACAAACCTAAGAGTTTCCTGGGCTTCCCTGGTTGATCAGTAGGCTTGATCCCTTGATATGGAAGATCCCTTGATGGAGGAAATGGCAGCCCACTCTAGTATTCTTGCCTGGGAAATCCCATGGACAGAGGAACCTTGCAGGCTACAGTCCATGAGGTCACAAGAGTCAGACATGCCTTATTGACTAAACAGCAACAAAAGCTGTGACCTAGTGTTGACCCTTGTTAAAAGAATGTCAATTTAAATGGGGAAATTTCCCATCAATCATAGGGTAAAAGAAGTATTTTTAGAGGAAGGATGCTGTCATGAGATTTTGAAGAAATGAAATCATTTTCACTTAATAGTCTAGAGTTTGTGGGCCAAACACTTCCTCTCTTTTCATGGCACTGACATACATGGCAAATAATGATTAATTTGGTAATCAAGGTGCTTTGTGAAAATAATTGGGCAAAATTTTTTTATAAAGGGTTCAGTTTCTTTTACAGTGGGGAATTTGGAGTCCCCTTCAATTGGTGGAACACTTTATATAAAAGGCATATCTTTGGTTCATATTTAGTTCAGACTGATAGAAAATGGAATCCAAGGAACTATTTTTGAAACTGGTGTTCCATAACCCCTTGACTATTTCCAGTCAAGAGTGACATGTCTGAAAATTGTGTCCTAAAGCAAGTAGCCTAATGTTGCTGAAAAGTGGCTAAAGATGTTGGAACTGATATCCTTAATGCACAGTGATAGAAGACAACATACACACCTCGAGATTATGCAGTGTCTCTGATATGGAGCATCACCACAGATTTTTCTATTTATATAAATGTAAGAAAAAAAGTGTTGTGATTCCATTACAGAGAAAGAAAAGATTCATTTATTGCTCTCTGTGTAAAAGTAAAGCTATTTGAAAGAAGGCGGTGCTGTAGTAAGAATTATAATAGGAATTTGGCAAAAGGTGTCACTGTTTCCAATTTACTAATATTTAGCAACAGGTATGTGTGTGTATGCATGCTCAGTCATGTCTGGCTCTTTGCAACCACATGGACTGTAACCCACCAGGTTCCTCTGTCCATGGGATTTCCCAGGCAAGAATACTGGAGGAGATTGCTATTTCCTTCTCAAGGAGATCTTCCTGACCCAGGGACTGAACTCACATCTCTTGTCTCCTGCATTGGCAGAAGGTTCTTTACCTGCTGAATCACCAGAGAAGTCCTTTAGCAACAGGAATAGCTACCAAATAAACAGGTTGTGCAGATATACACAGTGCCATCTGAAGTCAATCATATGCAATAGGATTAAATGAATGAAAGTATTTGGGGGAAAAAACAAACAGCAGGTATATTCTTAAAGATGACTACATTGAGGTGAAACCATTATAGGTGGTACACGACCAGGTGTAAAATCATGTACCTCCTTCCTTCCTTATTAGTAATACTCCTAATTAATTAAATATGCTATATGTCAATCAAAATATCCCTGTATGTATATTTGAATAAAGGGTTATGCTGGTTAATGGTGAAGTCAGACCGTGTCACTAATTCCCATATATTTATTTTATAATCCACATCTTCAAAAAGAAAAGCATTTCTAAAATGTCCAGCCCAGCTCTCTATGAAAGATGAACACTAAATAAGAAAGTGAGTCTCATTTGCAACTTGATGGAGGAGGAAATTAAATACTCAGATACTGGATTAAGTATTAAATAATTTTATACCGCAGCCTATTTTTATTAGAAACTGGCTTCTCTGTTGGCTTAGATAGTAAAGAATCCACCTGCAATGTGGGAAACCTGGATTCGATCCCTGTGTTGGGAAGATCCCCTGGAGGAGGACATGGTGACCCACTTCAGTATTCTTGCCTGGAGAATCCCCACAGACAAAGGAGCCTGGCAGACTACAGTCCATGGGGTCACAAAGAGTGAGACATGACTGAATGACTAGGCACATCACATAGTTATCAGAACAAACAAGTCTATGTCTCTATAAAATTGGTTCCTGGTATAATGTCCCAGTTTCAAACTTCCTGAATTCTAGAAATCTCTGTATTTGCTTCCAAGTAGATTAAAATGTGAGAAAAGAGCACAAATCAGCTCAATGGACATTTTCTGATACTACTACTTGTATTTTTTTTTTTTTTTTGGAACTTCTAATTGATATATACTTTCATTTAGTAGTATTGATAAAGTGTTTATATATTAATAAAAGGCACTTCCTTGGTGGCTTAGATGTTAAAGAATCTGCTTGCAATGCATGAGACCTGGGTTCATTCTCTGGGTCAGGAAGGTCCCCTGGAGAAGGAAATGGCAATCCACTCCAGTATTCTTGCCTGGATAATTCCATGGACAGAGGAACTTAGTGGGCTGCAGTCTTTAGGGTCGCAGAGTTGGGCACGATTGAGTGACTAACACTTTCAGTTTCACTGAAGCATTAAAGTTAGGTCAAGGACCAGAAAGAAAATGGCCCTGCCCTTATCAACCCTGTGTTCTGGAAGAAGAGATGGAAGCACAGGTATACATATAGGTAGACAGGTGCAATAAGGAAAAATCAAGTAGACCAATATATGATAAGCATGCTGATCAGATAGAGTACAAGGGGAATATTTATTGGAAGGAATGAGAAAATGAGCAATATGGGAAAAAAAAAACAAAACACCAAACAAAAGTTCCTAATGCTGGAAAAGATAGAAGGCAGGAGGAGAAGAGGACAACAGAGGATGAGATGGTTGGATGATATCACCAACTTGATGGCCATGAGTTTGAGCAAGCTCCGGGAGTCTGTGATGGACATGGAAGCCTGAGTGCTGCAGTCCATGGGGTGCCAGAGAGTCAGACACAACTGAGTGACTGAATTGAACCGAATTGGAAGTTCCTGAGATGAAAGCAAGCTTCGCTTATTTAAGGAACCACAAAAAGTCAATGGGATTTGTTTCCAAGGGACTCAGCCTGCAGTAGCTTGAATCAGGATTTTGGTTCCTCATCAGAGATTGAAGTCAGGCTGAGACCAATGAGAGAGCTGAATACTAGTCACTAGGCTACAAGGGACCAGTGGTCGGTAACATGGCCCTAGCCTGTCAGCTGTGTAGAAATGAATTTCTACATAGAGATGGGAAGTAGTGAAACAAGTAAAGTGTCTACTAGGAGGAAAAAGAATACTTGTGGATGGACACACAAGCAGACTCAGAGAGTTGTGCCCTCATGGTAGTTTGATTAAGTGACATGGGGGATTTCTTCTGAGTTTCCTTTGGCCAATTGTCTTGCTTTTCCCCACTCTGCATCTATGTTTGATGTATCTTAAGGTCCTCCCATGTGTGCACATATGTCTTTCAGCCAAGATGAACTCCAGTGAAGAGGCCTATGGGTAGGTTGGAATCACTCTGAGGTGACACTCCAAGAGCCTTTCTATACTTGTGTAGTCAGTAAGGTCTCCTCAGCTTTGAGAATAAGGAATATGTGGTCTTTTATCTCTTGTGAGGGCAGGACTCGGCTTTTCCTCTCTCCTGCTATTTTGAAAGTCCAGCTGTTCAGCCTGGGGCCTATCTATCTCCTGCCTCAGGACTAGATTTACATAAGCAAGAAAGAGACTATTAGGGGCATCATTTAAAAAGATATACCAGAGCCAGGTCATGTAGGAGAATGGTTTTCAGCTCTGGAAAGGATTAGTCATTCAGTTGTGTCCAACTCTTGGAGACCCCATTGACTGTAGCCTGCCAGGCTCTTCTGTCCATGGAATTCTCCAACAAGAAAACTGGATAGGTTGCCATTTCCTTCTCCAGGGGTTCTTCCCAACCCAGAGACTGAATCCAGGTCTCCTGCATTGCAGGTAGATCATTACTATCTGAGTCACCAGGGAAGACCTTTTTCAGTTCTCAGTTCAGTTCAGTTCAGTTGCTCAGTCGTGTCTGACTCTTTGTGATCCCATGAATTGCAACATGCCAGGCCTCCCTGTCCAAAACCAACTCCCAGAGTTCACTCAGACTCAGGTCCATCAAGTCAGTGATGCCATCCAGCCATATCATCCTCTGTCGTCCCCTTCTCCTCCTGTCCCCAATCCTTCCCAGCATCAGAGTCTTTTCCAATGAGTCAACTCTTCATATGAGGTGGCCAAAGTACTGGAGTTTCAGCTTTAGCATCATTCCTTCCAAAGAAATCCCAGGGCTGAGGGAGGTATTAAAAAAAAAAAAAAAAGAATACTCAGACTTTTCCCTTAGAGTATCTGAGTATGAATGAATGTAATTTAAAACAAATTACTGCCTGGCTTATAATTATTTATTTATTCTAAAAGCAGTTTTAATAATGCCAGTAGCAACAGAAATTTTCTTCAATGAGTAAAAAAACATACTGTTTAAATCTAAGCTTAAAATTATGAAATGAATCATATCATCAGCTAATATTTGAGAAATATATTTTTTGCTGCCCACTCTTTCAACAAGCATAGAGGTTCACAGTGCCTTAATTCACATGTGAACCAGATATCAAAAACCTTGGAGATATACTAGTAAATAAGATAATTTTGTCTCATATTTTATACATAAATATGCAAAATATTGTAAGATATGTACTGGTATCAAGTAAAGTATAAAGCAGAGGAGAGCACAGAGTGAAAGGGTAAATGTCAATCCCTTAAAGAATAAATTTCATAGTGCATAAAATAGCTATAATAGGACTTCCCTGGTGGCTCAGTGATAAAGAAGCCACCTGCCAATTCAGGAGACACAGGTTTGACCCCTGATCCAGGAAGATCTCACATGCTGTGAAGCAACTAAACCTGTTATTATTGTTATTTGTCAGTTGCTAATCATGTCTGACACTTCATCCCCATGGACTGCAGCACATCAGGTTACCTGTCCTTCTCTATCTCCTGGAATTTGCTCAAACTCAAGTGCATTGAGTTGGCCAGGCATCAAACCATCTCAACTAAGCCTGTGCACTACAACCATTAAGTCTGTGCTCCACAGCCCAGGTGTAGCAATTACTGAAGCCTGCATGCCTTAGAGCCCATACTCTGCAATAAGAGAAGCCACCATGATGAGAAGACCAAGTATCACAAATAGAGAGTAGCCCCTGCTCTCTGCAACTAGAGAAAAACCTGTGCAGCAATGAAGACCCAGAACAGACAAAAATAAATAAATTAAATTAAATTAATAAATTAAATTGGAATGAAAACGGACCTTTTTCATTCCTGTGGCCACTGCTGAGTTTTCCCAATTTGCTGGCATATTGAGTGCAGCACTTTCACAGCAGCATCTTTCAGGATTTGAAATACCTCAACTGGAATTCCATCACCTCTACTAGCTTGGTTCGTTGTGATGCTTTCTAAGGCCCGCTTGACTTCACATTCCAGGATGTCTGGCTCTAGATGAGTGATCACACCATCGTGATTATCTGAGTTGTGAAGATCTGTTTTTTACAGTTCTTCTGTGTATTCTTGCCACCTTTTCTTAATATCTTCTGCCTCTGTTAGGTCCATACCATTTCTGTCCTTTATGGAGCCCATCTTTGTATAAAATGTCCCCTTGGTATCTCTAATTTTCTTGAAGAGATCTCTAGTCTTTCCCATTCTGTTGTTTTCCTCTATTTCTTTGCACTGATCGCTGAGGAAGGCTTTCTTATCTCTTCTTGCTATTCTTTGGAACTCTGCATTCAGATGCTTATATCTTTCCTTTTCTCCTTTGCCTTTTGCTTCTCTTCTTTTCACAGCTATTTGTAAGGCCTCCCCAGGCAGCCATTTTGCTTTTTTGCATTTCTTTTCCATGGGGATGGTCTTGATCCCTGTCTCCTGTACAATGTCACAAACCTCATTCCATAGTTCATCAGGCACTCTATCAGATCTAGGCCCTTAAATCTATTTCTCACATCCACTGTATAATCATAAGGGATTTAATTTAGGTCATATCTGAATGGTCTAGTGGTTTTCCCTACTTTCTTCAATTTCAGTCTGAATTTGGTAATAAGGAGTCCTATGCAGAGTACATCATGAGAAACGCTGGACTGGAAGAAACACAAGCTGGAATCAAGATTGGCGGGAGAAATATCAATAACCTCAGATATGCAGATGACACCACCCTTATGGCAGAAAGTGAAGAGGAACTCAAAAGCCTCTTGAGGAAAGTGAAAGTGGAGAGTGAAAAAGTTGGCTTAAAGCTCAACATTCAGAAAACGAAGATCATGGCATCCGGTCCCACCACTTCATGGGAAATAGATGGGGAAACAGTGGAAACAGTGTCAGACTTTTATATTTTTCTGTTCCAAAATCACTGCAGATAGTGACTGCAGCCATGAAATTAAAAGATGCTTACTCCTTGGAAGGAAAGTTATGACCAACCTAGATAGCATATTCAAAAGCAGAGACATTACTTTGCCAACAAAGGTCTGTCTAGTCAAGGCTATGGTTTTTCCTGTGGTCATGTATGGATGTGAGCATTGGACTATGAAGAAGGCTGAGCGCCAAAGAATTGATGCTTTTGAACTGTGGTGTTGGAGAAGACTCTTGAGAGTCCTTGGACTGCAAGGAGATCCAACCAATCCATTCTGAAGGAGATCAGCCCTGGGATTTCTTTGGAGGGAATGATGCTAAAGCTGAAACTCCAGTACTTTGGCCACCTCATGTGAAGAGCTGACTCATTGGAAAAGACTCTGATGCTGGGAGGGATTGGGGACAGGAGGAGAAGGGGATGATAGAGAATGAGATGGCTGGATGGCATCACTGACTTGATGGACATGAGTCTGGGTGAACTCTAGGAGTTGGTGATGGACAGGAAGGCCTGGCGTGCTGCAATTCATGGGGTTGCAAAGAGTCGGACACGACTGAGCGACTGAACTGAACTAAACTGAATAAATTAAATAATATTTAAAAAGAACTATCCTAATCAAGGTTCTACAGAGAAACAGACCCAAATCTGTGTGTGTGTGTGTGTGTGTGTGTGTGTGTGTGTGTGTGTGTATCTCAGTTCTAGTCTAAAGGCTAGAAGCTGTTTTAGAACCAGAAAAAGCCAACATATCAATTCAAAGACAGGCAGGACAATCCTCTTACTTGGGGTAGGGTCAGCCTTTTCCTATATTTAAGTCTTTATCCAACTGGATGAAGCCTTCTCACATTATGGACGGCAATCCCTTTGACTCAGTCTACCATTAAAAAGTTAATCTTATCCAATAACACCTTCAAAATACACATAGAAAAATGGTTGACCAAATACCTGAGAACTCTGTGTTCCATTCTAATTGACATATGAAAGTAACCATCACAAGAACTTTATAAAGATTATTTTCTCATTTATAAATAAAATTCAATAAATTAATAAAGATGCTGCCAGTTTAAGGAAGCAACTATCCAGCACTAAAGTTTTTGAGTGCAGTGAATTTATTGTTTGTTTTGTTTGCTGTAATGCAAGTGCTGTCTCTACCTCAAGAAAATAACTAAAGACTGGATCAATGGTGGCTAGGTAGAGCAAATGCACAGTGTATTGCTGTTCCAAGATATCAAATTCACATCATGAAATATTTCAGATTTTAAAAGAAGCAACCATTACTAGCTTCTAGTCATATAATACATTTTCACAATCTCTTTCTCTTACTCTCCTATCACTATCTATATATATTTATGCATATATAGACATGTACACACATATGCATATATGTATGTATACATACTGCATTGTATGTATGCATGTGTATTAGATATGTACACATACATTGTTGCTGCTCAGTCCCTCATTCATGTCCAAATATTTGCAACCCCATGGACTGCAGCACACCAGACTTCCCCTTGCTTCAATCTCCCAGAGCTTGCTCAAGCTCATGTTCATTGAGTCAGTGATGCAATCCAGCTGGCTTATCCTCTGTCATCCCCTTCTCCTGCCTTCAATCTTTCCCGGCATCAGGATATTTTCCAATGAGTTGGGTTTTTTTGTCAGGTGGTGAAAGTATTGGAGCTTCAGCTTTAGCATCAGTTCTTCCAATGAATATTTAGGGCTGATTTACTTTAGGATTGACTAGTTTGATCATTTTGCAGTCCAAGGGACTCTCAAGAGCCTTCTCCAACACGACAGTTTAAAAGCATCAATTCTCTGGCACTCAACCTTCTTTATGGTCCAAATCTCACAGCCATACATGACTACTGGGAAAAAAAAAAAAAAGCTTTGACTATACAAACCATTTTTGGCAAGCTGATATCTCTACTTTTTATTATACTGTCTAGGTTTATCATAGCTTTTCTTCCAAGTAGCAATCATCCTTTAATTTCATGGCTGCAGTCACCATCTGCAGTGATTTTGGAGCCCAGAAAATAAAGTCTATCACTGTTTCCATTGTTTCCCCATCTATTTGCCACGAAGTGATGGAAATAGATTCCATGATCTTAATTTTCTAAATGTTGAGTTTTAAGCCAGCTTTTTCACTCTCCTCTTTCACCTAGATCAAAAGGTTCTTTAGTTTCTCTTTGCTTTCTGCCATGAGGGTAGTGTCATCTGCATATCTGAGGTTATTGATATTTCTCCTGGCCATCTTGATTCCAGGTTGTGCTTCATCCAGCCCAGCATTTTGCATGTTTTACTCTGAATATAAGTTAAATAAGCAGGGTGACAATGTAAGCCTTGATGTATTCCTTTACCAATTTGGAACCAGTCCATGTTCACTGTCTGGTTCTAACTGTTGTTTCTTGACCTACATACAAGTTTCTCAGGAGGCAGGTAAGGTGGTCTGGTATTCCCATTACTTTAAGAATTTCCCAAGTTTGTTGTGATGCACACAAATGCTTGGACATAGTCAATGAAGCAGAAGTAGATGATGTTTTTCCAGAATTCTCTAGCTTTTTCAATGAGCCAATGTGTTGACAATTTAATCTCTGGTTCCTCTGTCTTCTAAATCTAGCTTGTACATCAGGAAGTTCTCAGCTCATGTGCTGTTGAAACCTAGCTTGGAAGACTTTGAGCATTCCTTTGCTAGCATGTGAAAGCAGTGCAATTGAATATTCTTTCACACTGGCCTTCGTTGGAGTTAGAATAAAAACTTATCTTTTCCAGTCCTGTGGCCACTGCTGAGATTTCCAAATTTGCTTGTATATGGAATGCAACACTTTAACAGTATCATCTTTTAGGATTTGAAATAACTCAGCTGGAAATCCATCACTTCCACTAGCTTTATTCATACTGATGCTTTCTAAGGCCCACTTGACTTCGCACTATTATTTCTCACTGCTATTCTTTGGAATTCTGCATTCAGGTGGATATATCTTTCATTTTCTCTTTTGCCTTTCACTTCTCTTTTCTTAGCTGTTTGTAAGACCACCTCAAAACATTACACTTCCTTGGTTCCTCAGAGAGTACAGAGTCTGCCTGCGATGTGGGAGAACTGGGTTCAATCCCTGAGTCGGGAAGATCCCTGGAGAAATGAATGGCCACCCACTCCAATATTCTTGCCTGGAAAATTCAGTGGACAGAGGAGACTGGCAGGCTACAGTCTATGGGGTCACAAAGATGCAGACACGACTGAGTGACCAACACTCACACACACACACACACACATTCCAAATATTATCACAGTAAATGTCTGAAAATATTTCCAAATGTCCCTGAGGAACAAAATCCCCCCCAGGTGAAGATCACTGGCCTAAATATATGCCTGAAAATACAGTGGGTTGTATTGCAAAAGAACATTGATCCTTGGGAATCCACTGCTTTATAGCAGCCTGTTAGTAAGTTTGTTCTTTTTTCTGAAGAGACATCACCTCAGTTCTCAGGGTTGCTCATCACAAATGGCCTTGACAAAGACACATCTTTGGCTTGAACTTGATGTATAACCACAAAGCAGACTGGAATACAAGAGACCTATGGAGAAGTGTCTCCCAACATCCACACTTTTGACTATAGACTTTAATTAGTAAGCACCCAGTGGGAATATAAAGCCAAAATGCAGTCCCCTCTGGGACTTCCCAAGTGGTACAGTGGTAAAGAATTTGCCTGCTAATACAGGAGACATGCTTTCAATCCCTGAGTGGGAAAGATCCCCCAGAGTAGCAAATGGCAACCCACTCCAGTATTCTTGTCTGGAAAATTCCATGGACAGAGGAGCATGGTGGGCTGCAGTCCATGGGGTTGCAAAGAGTCAGACATGGCTGCACACTTATGCACAGTCCCTTCTAATTTGGATTTGGTTGTGTTAAGTCATTTCAGTCATGTCCAACTCTTTGCAGTCCTGTGGACAGTGGCCTGCCAGGCTCCTCTGTCCATGGGATTATCTAGGCAAGAATACCAGAATGGGTTGCCAAGCCCTCCTCTAGGGGATCTTCCCAACTCTGGGATCGAACCCACATTTCTTATGTCTCCTGCATTGGCAGATGGATTCTATACCACTAGCAGCATCTAATTTGCATTTTTGTCCTCAAATGTAAAGCCAAGATCCTATGTTCTTAATTTCGAATTCCTTTTTTTTTTTAGACAAAAGTGCTCATTTAGACTTAATCTGTATTAGTTCATCACTTGGGCCTCCTTCCAATGTAGGGAAATGAGGCAGTTTAGCACTCCTAACTGCTTATGTTGAATTATTTTACTATGTTCAATCGGCTAGTCGTGTTGGACTCTTTGTGATCCCATGGATTGCAGCATCCATGACCTCCCTATCCCTCACCATCTCCCAGTTTGCCCAAGTTCATGTTCATTGCACTGGTGATACCATCCAGCCTTCTCATCCTCTGATGCCCTCTTTTCCTTCTGCCCTCAAATAATATCAGAGTTAGTAACAATAAATATGTCTTAATAATTAATTATTTTCTGAGGTGCTTTTGGCATCTCATCTTGCCCATGCAGTATCTGCAAATTTGCTAAGGGGAAACTGGGGATAGAACATCAGCTGAAACTACAAAGTTACTTTTTTCTAGGTAACTGCCATTGCATTTGAACATAAAACCCAACCATGCTTTAAAATGGAGTTAAATTTGATTTTATTTAAATGTACTTTCTGACTCAATTCCAGGTTAGTCTATTTGCAATAATGTATCAGGAACTTGAAAAACCAAGATAAGAAATTAAACATTTGTTGTTGGTGTATATGTTTGTTTGTACACATGCAGGGCTATGTAATTTAAGAACTGAATTTTAGGAAAGAATCCAGATGGAAAGAGCTTTTTCTATTTAAAACAAGGAAACAAAAGTCTTATAGTATGCTGGCACACATAATGGTCTCCTGCATAAGTGGCAGCACGTGAATTTCAATGGCATTCATTTTTGGGCTGTAGCATACTGGCTCAAAGAGAGTAAGTATCTTTATCTACTGGACACCCAAAGGTTTTCAAGAGCACTCAAAACTAAGATGGCGGCTTTTAACTTTAGAGATATGTGCCAAAGATTCATTTAGGTAGGAGTCCTTTTGAGATTTAATAACTCCAATTTGTTCATCATCAGTGAATGAGGGAAACTCTCCCAAACAGAAGTATCACATTTGAGCCTTTAATAAGGCACTCAAATTATAATTCTGAGCATGAATGGGGCCTGTTCATGGAGTCAGGCAAGAATAAGCACTAAGACCACCTGCCCAAGGAATTATTGTGAGCATAGCTACACAAATTGCAAATGTATAACTCAGTAAATGTTCACAAATACATGTGCTTATGTGGCCATTATCCAACCTCAATTGCATAAAAATTTCAACAATCCAGAAAGCTTCATTGTGTACCTTCAAATCAGTGCCCCTTAAACTGTGGTGAATCATTCTCTGTCTTTATTATTTTTTTAACTTATTTTATTCAAATATAGTTGATTTAAATGTTTTATTAATTTCTGCTGTATAGTAAAATTATTTTCACATCTATATGTACATTACTTTCATATTCTTTTCCATTATAGTTTATCACAGGGTTTGAATATAGTTTCCTATGCTATACATTAGGAGCTTGTTATAACTTATCCATTCTATAGGTAATAGTTCAGTTCAGTTCAGTTCAGTCGCTCAGTTGTGTCCGACTCTTTGCGACCCCACAAACCACAGCACGCCAGTCGTCCCTGTCCATCACCAACTCCCAGAGTTCACCCATACTCATGTCCATTGAGTCAGTAATACCATCTAACCATCTCATCCTCTGTCATCTCCTTCTCCTCCTGCCTTCAATCTTTCCCAACATCAGGTTCTTTTCAAATGAGTCAGCTCTTCACATCAAGTGACCAAAGTATTGGAGTTTCAGCTTCAACATCAGTCCTTCCAATGAACACCCAGGACTGATCTCCTTTAGGATGGACTGGTTGGATCTCCTTGCAGTCTAAGGGACTCTCAAGAGTCTTCTCCAACACCACAGTACAAAAGCATCAATTCTTCAGCGTTCAGCTCTCTTTATAGTCCAAATCTCACATCCATACATGACTACTGGAAAAACCATAGCCTTCACTAGACGGACCTTTGTTGACAAAGTAATGTCTCTGCTTTTGAATATGCTGTCTAGGTTGATCATAACTTTCCTTCCAAGGAGTGTCTTTCAATTTCATGGCTGCAATCACCATCTGCAGTGATTTTGGAGCCCACAAATATAAAGTCAGTCACTGTTTCCACTGTTTCCCCATCTATTTCCCATGAAGTGATGGGATCGGATGCCATGATCTTCATTTTCTGAATATTGAGCTTTAAGCCAACTTTTTCCCTCTCCTCTTTCACTTTCATCAAGAGGATTTTTAGTTCCTCTTCATTTTCTGCCATAAGGGTCGTGTCATCTGCATATCTGAGGTGACTGATATTTCTCCTGGCAATCTTGATTCCAGCTTGTGCTTCTTCCAGCCCAGCATTTCTCATGATGTACTCTGCATATAAGTTAAATAAGCAGAGTGACAATATACAGCCCTGATGTACTCCTTTTCCTGTTTGGAACCAGTCTGTTGTTCCATGTCCAGTTCTAAATGTTGCTTCCTGACCTGCATACAGGTTTCTCAAGAGGCAGGTCAGGTGGTCTGGTATCCCCATCCTTTTCAGAATTTCCCACAGTTTATTGTGATCCACACAGTCAAAGGATTTGGCATAGTCAATAAAGCAGAAATAGATGTTTTTCTGGAACATGTATCTGCTATTCCTAAACTTTTGCTATTATTGACTTTTACAAATGGCAAATATACAAAATACAAAAATAGTGTCTTTTCTTAAATCAGCATCATTTTCTTAAAACCATTACTTAATCACTTTTTTGGTGATAGTATGCAAATCTTGATATTGCCAAAATTCCTTAAGATCATCTACAAACTTCTAAGTCACCAGTAGCTATTGACACTTGACCTATAATTATTTTATCCTCTATTTTACTATTACAATATTAGGCCAATGACCTTATGCAAGAACATTTACAAGAACAAGGTTAAAAAAAATGGCAGGTAGGAAAGCATATCAAGGGAGGTAGAATAAAAACTGAGGTTCTTAGCAGGAGCTAAGAAAAGCATGGGGATGAGTAAAAGTGTATTGCTATAGTACATTTTCCTAGTAAGTTCAGATTTCCCATTGAAGGAAGCCCTTCACAAAGAGAAAACAAAAAAACCTATTCTTCTGTTACTTTAGCTATTTGAACTCTTATGAAACTTAATTAAAGAAGACAGAGAAAAGTCCTCCAATTGTGTCACGTCTTGTTAAAGAACCATCCTTGGTTGTTTAATGGAAATAGACATTCATTTTCCCATCATTATTTTTTGTTTTAATAGAGAAGTATTTTTTTTCCTCTCTAAATAGTGACCTTGCATTGAACACAAGCACACACACACACACATACAAATACAGATACAACAGAAAAGATTTATATTTCTCTAACCAAATTTGTTCTTATGTCTGTTTTCCAATAATATAATTATGATGCAACACAGAAAATATAGGTGTCAAGAGCTGCATAGTCATTCTGGCTTATTAAAGGTCTGAGTGGGATAAGTAGAGGTAGGCCCTCTAGTAAAAGCATATCATTCATGGCATCAGAGCAGTGAAAATAACGTTAGCTTTTGTGATTCCTGTCCTATGCCTGAAGGGGATAAACAGTGGAAGACATCTCAGAGGATGTTAAATCTGCTTTGGCTTGGTTCATTTGTACAGGCTTTCTGAATGGGATGGTATTGCCACTGATGAGTTTCTTTGAAATGACTGTTTTCTCCAGCTGTATTTTATAAATGGCTGTTGCATTAAAGAGGAAATGAAACTTCCCTGAAGAACACACTCCACCATGACTTTAGTGTCTTTACTGACACATCTGTGAAGACGGATGGACCCTAAAGAGCTAGCTGCAAACTAAGTGAGTCATATTTGTCTCTCAGGGATGTTTTATATGCTGCAAAGTGTGACAAAGGCCATTACAGAGATTATATTTCCCAGCAATGAATCTGCCGTCCATCCTCTGCTATTCAAAACATTCAGACAATTGCTATAGAATTACTTCTGGCCTGGAAAGCTAGCAGTCATTGACTAGCTGCCCTGATATTTTCCCTGAAGACAGGGCAATGCCAGTAAATTTCTTATTTGAGAATGGGTAGTGAAAAAAAATAAAATAAAATAAAAAGTCACTTTCTAAATCCTACCTACTCAAAGCTTTTAAAAACTGTTTTCTGGAGTTTATGTTGATACTTATATATGTTCCTAATGATCAACTAAATGAAAATTCTCAATCCCACAAAACATTGTTAGTTTTCCTCTAAAATGGACATCCAGTCAAACTGTTTACAGATATTAAATTGGTTCAGTCAAGGCAAGTAAAATCGTTCTTTTATTTATTGAACAATTTCTAAGCTGGGAATGGGTCTCTGAACTTGAGAGGATGATGAGAGTAAAATGAGATCACACATTGTAGCAAAGGAATATAATTGAGTCATTGATTATTTGATGCTAATCAGAAAGTGTTCACACTAATACACTTACTAAATGCACTTATGACCTGACCAATGTTTCCAGGAAGTAAGGTCAATTCAAGATTGTTGTTAAATCTTGATGAATTGATGATTGATGATTGATGAATTGATGACTTGACAAGTGCGAAATTGGACCACACTTTTAAAACACATGGATGCAGTGAAAACACATGTGCTGCTTATTAAAGCCATATTAGACCTAAGAAAGAAAGGTGCTCTTTGGTCCAGCATGCCCATTTGTTCTATGATTTCTCAAGTTGCTAATGGCTCAACATCCTGTGTGTGTATTTGCTCAGGACTGAACAGACATCTCCTGTCGCTCCTGCTTTAGTAGGCAGATTCTTTACCACTGAGCCACCTAGGAAGCCATCTCTCATCCTGTATCTGTTCCCAAATTCTTCAGTATCTGGTAGACTCTGAACCATAACTTTTGGCATCTCCACAATTATGTCATTTGTATCTCTAATGGAGTTTCACTTTATACCCAAAGCTCCATTTCTCAAATCAGGGACAGAATCTTGTTTTCTTGTCACTGACATTAAGTATTATGTTCATATGATCCTGGAGTAGTGTCACATGAAACAATGGTAAGTGGAATATTATTATGAATGAACCCAAAAGTAACAAAACAAAAGTATCAGTAACACCAATGCATATTTTTATGCATGTGCTAATTATCTTGAAACTAATTTTATATGCATATTATAATGCCTATAATGATATATCATATATGTGATATATACACATTATCATATATATTAGAATAATATATAATATAGTTTCACTGTGGTTTTCCTTTTAATAAACAACACAGTCTCTGCATCTTCACCCTTCCCTTTGCCACATGAGAGAAGCCATAATGCTCAGCAGAGAAACTTATGCATGTAAAATTGCATGAAAACAACAAAAAATAGTGAACAAACCTACTTTCTGTCATCTTAGAAAGTTAATCAGTTTCTTCCACGAACAGTATTATATCTAAAGAACTGGAGGTAGGCATAGCAGGCAGAGGATAGCATAACATGACTGAGAATATAATAAAGAATTAATTTTGTATTCCTGGGAAACTTCTGGATCCTGCGTGTTCCCTTATTATTGGAGAACTCTGAAAATGTTACATCTAGCTAGACCCCAAATCCAAGAATGGGAGTTGGTGATGGACAGGGAACCCTGGCGTGCTGCAGTCACTGGGGTCGCAAAGAGTCGGACAGAACTGAGCAACTGAACAGAACTGAAACCCCAAATGACTTTTTGCCATGCTGGCTAACAGTTAGTTACTTAGAAATAATTAATATGGTTTGTTTAATGCATTTCTCCTTCACTCTTAAAAAAGTGTTCATGTGTATGTATATAAGCATATCACATGGATATATACCTTTATTATACAATCCTGATAAGTTGCTGAGTACGTTTCTTATCACTTACACAAACCACGGCTTTGTGTAAGTGGTAAGGAAAAACCTACCTTACAGCAACTAGATAAGAGACAAAAATGAGTTGACTGAATTGACTTAGAATATAGCAGAAAAATTGAAGTAATGTCAGGAGCTCAGGAGAACCAGGTTTGTTTTGCTGATAAATCAGGTTTTGGTAAAGTTTTGTCAAGTTGATAAATCAGGTTTTGTTTTGCTTTTTGGCTGTGCCATATGGCATATGAGATCCCAGTTCCCAAACCAGGGATCAAACTGGTGGCCCCTGTGTTAGAAGTGCAGAGTTCTAACCACTGGACAACAGGAAAGGTCATGATAAATTAGGGTTTTAAATATGTAAGATCACTGTCAGAAAGAAGACTGAAAACATCATGAAGTATGTAGCTCTAGCTACATAGTAGCTAGTAGACTATATGCTAGATAATTAAATTTTAGCCAGGAGTCTTAAACTGTTCATGAGCCTTGCATGTTCTTCTCTTCTACTTCTTTCAAATTCAAATTCAACCCACTATTTATTTTTTTAAAGAATGTTTTTTATTTATTTTATTTTATTTTTTAACTTTACAATATTGTACTGGTTTTGCCATATATCAACATGACTACGCCACAGGTATACACATGTTCCCCATCCTGAACCCTCTTCCCTCCTCCCTCCCCATACCATCCCTCTGGGTCGTTCCAGTGCACCAGCACCAAACATCCAGTATCATTTAAAATAAACAAACAAACAAACAAACAAAAAAGGCAAGAAAATTAAAACAAACTCCATACCTGAAATTTCTGCTGCTATAAAAGGAGATAGAGAAAAGCAAGGAGCTAACTTTTCATATATAATCTTTCATGTTATATTCAGAAAATATTCATAGCTATGATATATCATTAAATAGGTATATAAAATAAACTATATGTCTATGTTTGATAATTATAAATGTATATAATCTATTTCTCAATTTTTATGGAGAGCAGAAATAAAGTGTAAAATTGAAGATTTAGAAAGTATGAGACATTTTGAAATGGGATTATATAGGATACCCAAATTCCAGATGTTCAAGCTGGTTTTAGAAAAGGCAGAGGAATCAGAGATCAAATTGCCAACATCCACCGAATCATTGAAAATATAAGAGAGTTCCAGAAAAACATCTATTTCTGCTTTATTGACTATGCCAAAGCCTTTGACTGTGTGGATCACAATAAACTGTGGGAAATTCTAAAAGAGATGGGACCACCAGACTTCCTGATCTGCCTCTTGAGAAACCTATGTGCAAGTCAGGAAGCAACAGTTAGAACTGGAAATGGAACAACAGACTGTTTCCAAATAGGAAAAAGAGCACATTAAGATGTGTATTGTCACCCTGCTTATCTAACTTCTATGCCGAGTACATCAAGAAAAATGCTGGGCTGGAAGAAGCACAAGCTGGAATCAAGATTGCTGGGAGAAATATCAATAACCTCAGATATACAGATGACACCACCCTTATGGCAGAAAGTGAAGAGGAACTAAAAAGCCTCTTGAGGAAAGTGAAAGTGGAGAGTGAAAAAGTTGGCTTAAAGGTCAACATTCAGAAAACGAAGATCATGGCATCTATTCCTGTCACTTCATGGGAAATAGATGTGGAATCAGTGGAAACAGTGTCAGACTTTATGTTTTGGGGCTCCCAAATCACTGCAGATGGTGATTGCAGCCATGAAATTAAAAGGTGCTTACTCCTTGGAAGGAAAGTTATGACCAACCTAGATAGCATATTGAAAAGCAGAGACACTACTTTACCAACAAAGGTCTGTATAGTCAAGGCTATGATTTTTCCAGTGGTCATGTATGGATGTGAGCTTTGGACTGTGAAGAAAGCTGAGTGCTGAAGAATTGATCCTTTTGAACTGTAGTGTTGGAGAAGACTCTTCAGAGCCCCTTGAACTGCAAGGAGATACAACCAGTCCATTCTAAAGATCAGTCCTGGGTGTTCTTTGGAAGGAATGATGCTAAAGCTGATACTCCAGTACTTTGGCCACTTCATGTGAGAAGTTGACTCATTGGAAAAGACTCTGATGCTGGGAGGGATTGGGGGCAGGAGGAGAAGGGGATGACAGAGGCAGAGATGGCTGGATGGCATCACCGACTCCATGGATGTGAGTTTGAGTGAACTCCGGGAGTTGGTGATGGACAGGGAGGCCTGGCATTCTGTGATTCATGGGGTTGCAAAGAGTCGGACACAACTGAGCAACTGAACTGAACTGAGGATACCCAAAGAGCAAATGTATCTAACAATGACTAATTAAATTTGGAGGAGAGAAATAGGTCGTTATATAGTGAATTTCCATGTCTTCAATGAAGGTTGAGGAATACTCAAATAGCTCTTTGGAGATTGTCTCTGCCAAGCATATTCTTATTTTCCACATTCTTGTGTGAGTGCCAGAAGTTAATAACTAGGGAAAACTGTAAGTATATATTTTTCCATGCTACCTGTGCCTAGCATTATCTCAGTGAGTAACTACTGAACAGTTCTGTGATTTAAATCCATGTTGTTCATCATCCTTCCAAAGTTTATCCATAGGGTTGCAGGAGAATTTCAGTCTTAGGACAGCAGTCTTAGAATTTCAGTCTTAGGATTGCAGGAGAATTGCAAGAGAATTTCAGTCCATCACTTCAGGGCACATAGATGGGAAAACAGTGGAAACAGTGGCAGACTTTGAGCTTTGGGGCTCTAAATTCACTGCAGATGGTGACTTCTGCCATGAAATTAAAAGACACTTGCTCCTTAGAAGAAAGCTATGACCAAACGAGACAGCAAATAAAAAAGCAGAGACATTACTTGGCCAACAAAGTTCCATCTCATCAAAGCTATGGTTTTTCTGTAGTCATGTATAGATATGAGATTTGGACTACAAAGAAAAATAAGCACCAAAGGACTGATGCTTTTGAACTGTGGTGTTGGAGAAGACTCTTGAGAGTCCCTTGGACTGCAAGGAGATCCAACCAGTCCATCCTAAAGGAAATCAGTCCTGAATATTCATTGGAAGCACTAATGCTGAAGCTGAATCTCAAATACTTTGGCCACCAGATGCGAAGAACTAATTAATTGGAAAAGATCCTGATTATGGGAAAGATTGAAGGTGGGAAGGAAAGGAGGTGACAGAAGATAAGATGGTTGGATGACATCACCAACTTGATGGACGTGAGTCTGAGCAAACTCCGGGAGTTGGTGACAGACAGGGGAGCCTAGCGTGCTGCAGTCAAGGGGTCACAAAGAGTCAGACACAACTGAGTGACTGAACTGACTGTTCATCATCCTTCCAAAGTTTATTCTTAGGATTGCAAGAGAATTTCAGGGCAGCTTCATTTTACAGTTTTTCCCCTTTAGAATGTTTTGCTTTGAATTATTTAAAATGATTGATATGGATTCATTTAGTATATAATGTCACCATGTTATCACTCTCTTTAGGTCATTTAATCTTACTCAGCACATCATGCAATTTATTACAAATAATGCACAAGAATGAGAAATATGTGCCCCTTGCCAATCAAAATTACATGATTCATTCAAGATTACATGAAATTTCAAGAATCATTTGAAGATACATGAAATGTCAAGATTCATTTCAAAATTACATGAAATCACTCAACTTTATTTCAGTTCATAAGGGAAACAGGAAGTTCTTATCTGAATAAACCCCAGACTGTTTTTAATGCTTTGCTCTGGGATATTCATTAATGAGACCAGCTGGTGAAATAAAAATCAAACTTTGAACCATAGTTATTTTAGGTTATTCCCACCTGGCAACTTGTTTTAGTGCTTCCTGCATTCCTTATTTAAAAAGTCCACTTCATATTTCATTTAGCATCTCTCTGATGAAGGAACTATCTCCCCTTTTTCTGAGTACCCATGTTGTGTTTATAGTTGTAAGTTTAGTTTAACTCTGGGGTAGGAATGATATGTTTTTAGAAATATAACTAAGGAATATTATATGAATTAAGTGGTTCATAACTTTGTTGTGCTGTTGGGATCGTACCCTATTTTTCTATTAAGAACAATTTTCTGCCATTAGGAGTTCACTATTTAAGGTATTTTCAGCTGAAGATGTAAATTCTTGCTCAGTGGTGTCTGACTCTTCTCAACTCTACAGACTATATAGCCCACCAGTATCCTCTGTTTATGGAATTTTATAAGCAAGAATACTGAAGTGGGTTGCTATAGCCTTCCCCAGGGTATCTTCCCAACCCAGTGTTTGAACTCGCATCTTCTGGGTCTCCTGCTTTGGCAGGCAGATTCTTTACCAACTGCATCACCTGGAAAGCCCTTTTAATTTCTTGCTAAAACTCAGAAAAAGTCCTATGAATTATACAACCATTTAAACTGTCCTCAGTTACTTATACTGTACAGTAATTGAAGGATATGGAAATCAATATTTATAGGAAGACTGGGATATCTCTTTGTTGTATTTACTCCCTTTCTGCTAGTGAAGGAAAGACACTCATTAACATTATACACTTGATAAAAAAAAAATCTGTAAGTTAAATTGCTATTCATGTGCATGGTAGATAACCAAAGTGAGTTTTTGTGTACAAAGGTACCTGGTATTCCTTACATTGAGCATATTAAATCCCATCCTCCGATAATGAATCGATTTAAATAGTTGGAAAATAAGTGCAATACAAGATATGAATATGGTCTTAGGTTCAGAGACACAGAAAGTAAACACATGGCTTTTAGATTTGACCAAAACTGGGTTGGAATCTCCTTTCTCACACTGACTTTGTCACCTTGAACACATTGTATTTTACTAGTTTCTTCAGCTACAAAATATCAGTAATAGATAACCATTGTCTCCTGCAAGCTATTCTGTATATTCGGTGGTACATGATAGGTGTTCAATGGAAGATAATCATGTTGGAAGTATTATAATAATGAGAGCTCAGGAAACATTGACTAGTAGACAGTCAGCATACCATACACTGTTGCCATGTGGCATGCTGAATACAAACAATCATCTATATTTAAATCACCACAATCTCTAAAATGCCCCTCAGGAGACAAGAACTACAAATTTGCTCTTTCTACAGTTTCAATTAAGAAAAAATATTCTATACCTGGAAAGCTCTTAAGAAAACAATCTCACAGTTTCACCTAAAACATGAAAAATAAAATAGAGAGCAACTCATTTGAGAATCAAGGCAAGAATCCAGTTTCTAAAATTAAGATATCTAATGTTTTTTGCTTAATTACAAGGGACATAAAACCTATTAACATCATTATTATTATCCTGATATTTTAGGAAATGTATGCTATAGTACGCATAGTGTTGCAAAATGCTTACTGTCACAACAACAAGAGGTAGACATTAGGATCATCTCTGTTTTACAGATGTGACTTTTGATGCACAGTGCTCAGAACAGAAATCAGCTAGGTTTGTTGAATTAAATAAGTGAACTGTGCTTGTGCTAAGTCACCTCATTTGTGTCTGACTCTTTGCAACCCCATGGGCTGTAGCCCTCTAGGCTCCTCTGTCCATGGGATTCTCCAGGCAAGAATACTGGAGTGGGTTGCCATCTCCTTCTCCAGTCGATCTTCCCAAACCAGATATCCTACCTGTGTCTCTTATGTCTCCTGCAGGAAGGTTCTTTACCACTAGCATCAGATGAATGAATTTATTAAAAGACCATTCCTGTCAGAAAAATTACCCAGGGCTATACAACTTGAAGTTCAGAAGGATTTAAAACTAGGGTCCCATGTAGGAGAGGAAACAGCAGGAATACTGATCTAATTCAAGGTTGTTGGTCAGGGCCATTGCTGAAACTTATACATGATCAACCCCTAGACCTGTGCCAGGCTTGGGTGTCTGTATGCCCAAGGGAGGGAAGGTAAAGGATTTAAAGACCAGAGCCACTGAGGACTTTGAACCTGGGTGCACAATCCACAGAGAAAAGTGACTGTCATGAGTTTTTAATAGCATTCCTCTGTCTCCACTTTTGAAGCATTTTTAGACATACTGATTCATGGGTTCCACTCAACAGATACAAAGGCAGAGCACTAGGAGCTGAGGCACTCTTGATCGGCCAGAAATGAGAAGAGTTGAAACTCTGACCAGCCCTGAGGATAAAGTTAAATGTTAAAGTTTTCCCTCTATCTGCTTCATCCTTAGAGAACAGAACGCTATTAGATCTGTTGAGTAAATAAATGAGTAGGTGACTTAACTGAATATCCTTGACAGACTTCCTAAGTTAATATTGCATTTTTCATATCTAAGTTTAAACTTACCCAGTGGCTTCCTAAAACGACTCTGATCAATTTTCTAGTCACTTCCCAACTTGGCTCAGCCTCACACCTCTTAGGCTCCCATTCCCCTAACTCCTCTCTAGTTAGTATTCCAGGAACTAATGATTATAAAAAGCACTCACAGCACATTCATTGATCATTACAATTATTTGTGGCACTTTAAAACGTGGATGCTGTAGGTTCTTACAGTCTCATTTCCCATTTATAATCCACATATAGAGCCAGCATGCATGCTCAGTTATGTTTGAGTCTTTGTGATCCCATGGCACCTCTGTCCATGGAATTTTCCAGACAAGAACACTTGAGTGGCTTGCCATTTTCTACTCCAGTTTATCTTCCTGACCCCGGGATTGAACCTAGGTCTCCCACATTGCAGGTGGTTTCTTTACCACTGCACTACCCTGGAAGTCTATAGCCCACATATGCTCTGCTTAGTCCCACCCAACTCTTTGTGACCCTGTGGACTATAGCCTTTCAGGCTCCTCTGTCCATGGAGATTCTCCAGGCAAGAATACTGGAGTGGGTTGCGATGCCTTCCTCCCGGAGATCTTCTCAACCCAAGGATCAAACTCAGGTCTCCCACATTGCAGATGGGTTCTATACTGTCTGAGCCACCAGGGAAGCCCCAAAATACTGGAGTGGGTAATCTATCCCTTCTACAGGAGGAACTTTCTGACCCAGGAATTGAACCAGGTTCTCCTGCATTGCAGATGGATCCTTTACCAGCTGAGCTACCCAGGAAGCCCTATAATCCATATACTTACAGTCTATTGATAGTAAAATATTCACCCACAAACACACAACCTCACAGCTCCTCAGCCAAAGCTTTTGCTCATGTTGGCTCCCAGTTGCTAATGAGACTTACTGAGGCTCCCACCTATCTCCAAGAAAGCAGTATATGAAAGCTCAAAGGATTCATTGCCTTCATCAATCTTGATAATTGTCATTTCTCATTCAGATAGACCACCATGAACCATGGGATTCAAGGAAATTCTCCCTGCTTCTGGAAGCCTTCATACACCATGGTGAACTCTATAAATCTCACCAATGAATAGGCAATATTTAACAGAAAATTACTGCATATAGTGGCCTACCTTTTCACCTAGCTAAGCAGTACTATTTTGCAAACTTACCTTAAAATGAAATGTGACTTAAATTTATAATGCTTTTATTAGCATTTATTATGCTTCATCTTCAGTAACACTGTTGGATTTTGAGACACTCGTTTGTTTCTTCTTCCTTAGTCTTGAATTGTTAAAAAAAGAAAAACATAGTCAAGGACATCTACTTACAATGAAAGTGCAGCTGAAACATTCTTTATAACAACTTAACAGGAGGGATAGCACACTGGAGATAAAATAGACAGCTAAATTAACTTGGCATAACATATGAAACAAGACATTTCCTACAATCCTACATTAGTTTGTGGAATAAAAACATTACTATTTAATGATGATGATTATGACATTAACTACTATAATTTTGGGCTTCTGTACTGGATGCCTTTAACTTAAATCTCAATATAATGATGCACTATATAAATTTATTAGTACTTTACTAATGCAAGGTAAATCATTTAAATATTGTTGCTAAGCTGCTGAACTATGACTTCACAATCTGACTCAAATATGTGGTCCCATCCAAAATGACCTATCATTGAATTTAATGCTTTACTTTCCAATAGACAGAAATAATAATGACATTTTAATTGGAAATTGTTATGGTTCCTAATGGTAAATAATTGGAAATTTAGTGCTACTTGTCAATTACTTTAGTCCAAAATCTAATTAAGTTACTGAGAAAATATTTCAAGCAACTATATCATTTACAACTAAGAAAAAATAAATTAATATCAAATACTAAAAATAATAGCTATATGTTGAGCCTTTGTAATCTCTTTATGATTGTGAGTTTCTTTCTTACTTTGGTTTAAATCTTTATTTAGATATGTAACTTAGACAAACTTCCTTCAGCTTCCATAACATAACAGAAGGCAAAATATGAAGCTTAAAAGAGTCTCAAGTAAAACAAGTGCATTTAAGGAAGAAATAGGAATTAATTGCTCTAGTTATCTTAGGAAAAAATTCCTACTAAAATTGTTTCTCATGGTTCTGGACTCACTGAATGGAAAAAAAAAAAAAAAAAAGTTACAACAGGGCAGAATCCTGCCAGTTCATCTTACAAAGTAACAGCATGAACTAAGAAGAAACAACTGAAATGCAAAATTTATAGAGAAGAAAATTTTAAAAATGTTCTCTACTAGGTCTTCAATGTCAAGAGGATTGTCTGGCACATTTTAAACAACATTTGATAACTGAAGGAGTAAAGCAAATAAGCTTAGCTATTGCAACACATAATTAAAAATTGAGTGTACTATTACAGATGAAGCAGAAAATATAATTTAATGAAAAGAAAGGTACCCAAAAAATGCATGTCACTTTGGATTTGTTGTTTCTACTTTTGTGTTGTAAGGTTAATTACACTTTGTTTCAAATCTATACTCTCACACAATTAAGGAAGAAAAAAAAAATCTAGACTGACATCTTAATCAGAGTAATAAACTCCTAGCTTACATTGTCAACTTTGGCTATTAATGCATTCTGACAAACGAATTGAATAAAATTGTATTATATATTCTTTCTTATTCATCCTTTGTTAAAATCAAGTATTCTTCTCATTTAAACAGCTCAAAAATCTACTTAATTATAGCAGAAATCCTCTGATAATAGACATATATCGGCAGGGTTAGTGCAATAGGCAACACTACACAAACCTTTATGTAGTATTTATTACTTGAAGCTGGAACTGCTTAGTGGTTGAAAACAACAACCTTCACATTGAGTATATATGGGTTTAAATTGGTATTCTCCCACAACAAGAAGAACTTAAAATCTTAGGCAAACAACTGAAAAACACTAAATCACAATATTCTAATATAGTAATATTAAACATGTGGATAATAAGAATCTAGGGATTTTTTTGTGAAAACAGAATATATTGCCTATTTGGCACATATTAAGCACTCCATAAAAGGTGTTTTATTAAAAACATCATCATCAACAACATCAGTTCAGTACACTCACACAGTCATGTTGGACTCTTTGCGAACCTATGAATCAAGGCACTCCAGGCCTCCCTGTCCATCACCAACCCCCAGAGTTCACACAAACTCATGTCCATAGAGTCGGTGATGCCATCCAGCCATCTCATCCTTTGTCATCCCCTTCTCCTCCTGCCCTCAATCCCTTCCAGCATCAGAGTCTTTTCCAATGAGTCAACTCTTCACATGAGGTGGCCAAAGTATTGGAGTTTCAGTTTTAGCATCAATCCTTCCAAAGAACACCCAGGACTGAGCTGCTTTAGAATGGACTGGTTGGATCTCCTTGCAGTCCAGGGGACTCTCAAGAGTCTTCCAACACCACAGTTCAAAAGCATCAGTTCTTCAGTGCTCAGCTTTCTTCACAGTCCAACACTCACATTCATACATGACCACTGGAAAAACCATAGCCTTGACTAGACAGACCTTTATTGGCAAAGTAATGTCTCTGCTTTTGAATATGCTATTTAGGTTGGTCATAACTTTCCTTCCAAGAAGTAAGTGTCTTTTAATTTCATGGCTGAAATCATGATCTGCAGTGATTTTGGATCTCAAAAAAATAAAGTCTGACACTGTTTCCCCATCTATTTGCCATGAAGGGATGACACCAGATGCCATGATCTTAGCTTTCTGAATGTTGAGCTTTAAGCCAACTTTTTCACACTCTTCTCTCACTTTGCTCAAAACGCTTTTTAGTTCCTCTTAACTTTCTGCTATAAAGGTGGTGTCATCTGCATATCTGAGGTTCTTGATATTTCTCCTGGCAATCTTGTTTCCAGCTTGTGCTTCTCCCAGCCCAGCGTTTCTCATGATATACTATGCATGTAAGTTAAATAAGCAGAGTGACAATATACAGCCCAATGTACTCCTTTTCCTATTTGGAACCAGTCTGTTGTTCCATGTCCAGTTCTAACTGTTGCTTCCTGACCTGCATATAGGTTTCTCAAGAGGCGGGTCCAGTGGTCTGGTATTCCCATCTCTTTCAGAATTTTCCACAATGTATTGTGATCCACACAGTCAAAGGCTTTGGCATAGTCAATAAAGCAGAAATATATGATTTTCTACAACTCTCTTGCTTTTTCAATGATCCAGGAGATGTTGGCAATTTGATCTCTGGTTCCTCTGCCTTTTCTAAAACCAGCCTGAATATCTGGAAGTTCACAGATCACGTATTACTGAAGCCTGGCTTGGAGAATTTTGAGCATTACTTTACTAGCATGTAAGATGAGTGCAATTGTGCAGTACTTTGAGCATTCTTTGGCATTGCTTTTCTATGGGATTGGAATGGAAACTAACCTTTTCCAGTCCTGTGTCCACTGCTGAGTTTTCCTAATTTGCTGGCATATTGAGTGCAGCATTTTCACAGCATCATCTTTCAGGATTTGAAATAGCTCAACTGGAATTCCATCACCTCCACTAGCTTTGTTTGTAGTTGTGCTTTCTAAGGCCCACTTGACTTCACATTCCAGGATGTCTGACTCTAGGTGAGTGATCACACCATCATGATTATCTTGGTCATGAAGATATTTTTTGTACAGTTCTTCTGTGTATTCTTGCCACCTCTTTTTAATATCTTCTGCTTCTGTTAGGTCCATATCATTTCCGCCCTTTATCAAGCCCATCTTTGCATGAGATGGTCGCTTGGTATCTCTCATTTTCTTGAAGAGATCTCTAGTCTTTCCCATTCTGTTGTTTTCCTCTATTTTTTTTTTTGCATTGATCACTGAGGAAGGCTTTCTTATCTCTCCTTGCTATTCTTTGTCACTATGCATTCAGATGCTTATATCTTTAGTTTTCTCCTCTGCTTTTCGCTTCTCTTCTTTTCACAGCTCTTTGTAAGGCCTCCCCAGACAACATAGAAGAATATATTCACCTATGTTTGTTAAGCAGCTATCATAAACTGTTCTAGCTGTCCCTGACATAACTATGAAAAAGCAGAATAAAATTTCTACTTTTGTAAAGAATTTGTTTTTCTGTTAGAAGATGTATAAATAAAAATTGACAAGAACTTTAGATAGTGTGTTACATTGCATTCAGTTCAGTTCAGTTCAGTCACTCAGTCGTGTCTGACTCTTTGAGACCCAATGAATTGCAGCATGCCAGGACTCCCTTGTCCATCACCAACTCCCATGGTTCACACAAACTCATGTTCATTGAGTTGGTGATGTTATCCAGCCATCTCATCCTCTGTAGTCCACTTCTCCTCCTGCCGACAAACCTTCCCAGCATCAGAGTCTTTTCCAATGAGTCAACTCTTTACATGAGGTGGCCAAAGTATTGGAGTTTCAGCTTTAGCATCATTCCTTCCAAAGAAATCCCAGGGTTGATCTTCAGAATGGACTGGTTGGATCTCCTTGCAGTCCAAGGGACTCTCAAGAGTCTTCTCCAACACCACAGTTCAAAAGCATCAATTCTTTGGCTTTCAGCTTTCTTCACAGTCCAATGCTCACATCCATACATGACCACTGGAAAAATCACAGCCTTGACTAGACAGACCTTTGTTGGCAAAGTAATATCTGTGTTTTTGAATATGCTATCTAGGTTGGTCATAACTTTCCTTCCAAGGAATAAGCTTAATTTCATGGCTGAAATCACCATCTGCAGTGATTTTGGAGCCCAAAAAAATAAAGTCTGACAGTTTCCACTGTATCCCCATCTATTTCCCAAGAAGTGATGGGACCAGATGCCATGATCTTCGTTTTCTAAATGTTGAGATTTAAGCCAACTTTTTCACTCTCCTCTTTCACTTTCCTCAAGAGGCTTCTTAATTCCTCTTCACTTTCAGCCATAAGGGTAGTGTCATCTGCACTTCTGAGGTTATCGATATTTGTCTCGGCAATCTTGATTCCAGCTTGTGCTTCTTCCAGCCCAGCATTTCTCATAATGTACTCTGCATTGAAGTTAAATAAGCAGGGTGACAATATACAGCCTTGATGTACTCTTTTTCCTATTTGCAACCAGTCTGTTGTTCCATGTCCAGTTCTAACTATTTCTTCCTGACCTGCATATAAGTTTCTCAAGAGGCAGGTCAGGTGGTCTGGTATTCCCATCTCTTTCAGAATTTTCCACAATTTATTGTGATCCACACAGTCAAAGGCTTTGGCATAGTCAGTAAAGCAGAAATATATGTTTTTCTGGAACTTTCTGGCTTTTTTGATGATCCAGCTCTATGTATATTATAAAAATCTATGAAACAGAGATATTTTGAAGCTGTTTTATATAAAAGTATTTTTATTAGCATGATTTACTTAATACAATTTATTGATTGTTTTAATTATTAATTGTATAAATTGTACAATTTATTAATTGTAGTTAGTCTTTGGCATAGTCAATAAAGTAGAAATATATGTTTTTCTGGAACTCTCTTGTTTTTTCATGATCCAGGAGATGTTGGCAATTTGATCTCTGGTTCGTTTGCTTTTTCTAAAACCAGCTTGAACATCTGGAAGTTCATGGTTCAAGTATTGCTGAAGCCTGGTTTAGAGAATTTTGAGCATTACTTTAATAAGTGTATGAGATGAGTGCAATTGTGTGGTAGTTTGAGCATTCTTTGGCATTGCCTTTCTTTGGGATTGGAATGAAAACCGACCTTTTCCAGTCCTGTGGCCACTGCTGAGTTTTCCAAATTTGCTGGCATATTGAGTGCAGCACTTTCACAGCATCATCTTTCAGGATTTGGAATAGCTCAACTGGAATTCCATCACCTCCACTAGCTTTGTTCGTAGTTGTGCTTTCTAAGGCTCACTGGACTTCACATTCCAGGATGTCTGACTCTAGGTGAGTGATCACACCATCGTGATTATCTTGGTCATGAAGATATTTTTTGTACAGTTCTTCTGTGTATTCTTGCCACCTCTTCTTAATATCTTCTGCTTCTGTTAGGTCCATACCATTTCTGCCCTTTATTGAGCCCATCTTTGCATGAGATGTTCCTTGGTATCTCATTTTCTTGAAGAGATCTCTAGTCTTTCCCATTCTGTTGTTTTCCTCTATTTCTTTGAATTGATCACTGAGGAAGGGTTTCTAATCTCTCCTTGTTATTCTCTGGAACTCTGCATTCAGATACTTATATCTTTGCTTTTCTCCTTTGCTTTTCGCTTCTCTTCTTTTCACAGCTATGGTATAACAAATAAATAAAAATGGTCAACCAGGCTTAAAAAGAGGAAGGAAATGTCCATAATTTTAAGTGATGTGGATTGGCTTGACTTCATTTTGACTATGATATTTTAAAGTATGTGTGTTCTCAAATGTGTACATATGTGTCAAAAGAACATAATAGACTATGATATTTCAAAGTACATGTTCTCAAATTTGTACATATGTGTCAAAATTATAAAACTTCTATTATAGGAAAGTTTCCACTCTATTTTTTTTTTTTTCTATTTTGGTATGAAACATATGTGTAATGTAAACTACAGTTGACTCTTGAACAGCAGATTTGAACTGGGTGGATCCAGCTATACATGGATTTTTTTTTTTTCAACAGTAAATACTGCAGTATTGCACCATCTATAGTTGGTTGAATTCACACATGTGGAACCGTGGATATGGAGCAACCAAACACAAGGAGGGTCAACTGCAAATTGTTTAAGCTAATATGAGTACATGTTGCTCAAAGGCCAACTGTATTTGCTTATATTTTTATATACCACATTGGGTATTTTTAATTTACACACACAAAAGCTTGCATTATATATATATGCTTTAATATATGTTGTATGTTTATATATTTATACTTTACTATCCTTGCAAATAATTTCACATATTCATACATATTTGTATGCCCTTATTTTTTTACATACCTAATCTTCTTCACAACATTTTCACAAATATTATTGAATGTTGCATTAGGAATGGACAATCTGATTTTACATTTTTAGCTTAGTTTTTGCTGGATAAAATTGTTCTGTAAAAGTGAGTGTTAGCTTTTTTCCACTAGCATTAATGAAGGTATAGAAATATAATAGTGCATTCCGAGTAGGTAGAGTGAAGCCTAGGACTATTATTATTTGAAAAGCAAAATTGCACTGTGCTTTGTGCATTGCTAAAAAGAAAGAGTGAGTATCTATCTGAATGAATTACTGGAGGTCTAAGGCAAAAGTAAGAACAAAGTCATTGGAATTCCAGGGAATCTCTTGAAAAGTATTATGAAAATGTGCGTATCAAGTCAGTCTAGCTCAGGATAATGTTCATGGCGTTAGATAATGAGCAAAAGAAGATATTTTAGGACACTGAGTTCCATCTTAGATGGACTTCTGTAAGACTTTCACGAAGTTTCTGAAACCAAGAACTGAACAGAAAGCATCCCTGGAGGCTTCTACTGCTCAACACAGCCCAACTAATTCTGTGCCAAACAGATGGGATGAGGGATAGCAAGGAAGCCTTGAGCTTGTAATTGCTTTTATTTTATGCTCAATGAAAGAAAATAAATCTGCTCTTCCAAATTAAGAAAAACTGAAAAAGAAAATAAAAAGCAGATGGAATATTTTGTCCATCAGATAAAGGTAACCAGCATTTTGCTTAGCAATGCAGGTTTAATTATGTTAGTTAATGTAGGAGGTGAAATTGAGGAGTAAGGTCTTATGTTGAATTAAAATTGATTGACTCTAGAACATGTCCTCAAATTAAAGAAAAGAAATAACTTGACCTTTGAAGCCATCAAAGTTAGAAAGCTTCTTTAAAAATATAATTTTCTCTTGGGAAACTTTGATTGATCACTTCTAAGCAGACTCTCAGCAAATGCTATTTTTCAATAATTTGGACAGTCCTCATCTAAAGATGGAGATTTTTATTCAGACAAAAGTGGAGGAAACATCATTTGCAAGCCTAGGTGGAGGAAAGGAATAATTTCCAATTTATATGCAAAACAACAAATATGTATAACCCATTCCTTCTGGCTCAATTAGTTAAAAAATAGAAGAGAGTGAATGAGAGAGACTGACTTAACAACACTGTATTCTGAGCATAACATCAGTGTTTCCAAAGGAAGCCAATTAACTGGTTACATCAGTACTCTGCCGGCCACACAAGTCACACATGAGCTGCACCGTGTCTCTGATTAAAAAGCATAAAAGCCAAAGCTTGTGGAAAACAATAAGAGCAGAACATTGGAATATATTTCTGAATATATACTTAAAGACTTAACAATCATAGGGCTCAATCAGATCCTGGGTTGGCAATAAAAGAGAATACTGATTTCTATTTGCCTTTCCATTTTATTTCTAGGAAAAAAATATCTCCTTAGTTTTTAATTACTCTCAGTGAAGCTGTCTTTGCCCTAGTTCTTGTTTAAGTTGTTCTCTGCCCCTCAGTCTTTCTTTCTACATCTCTCTCCCACTCTTTCTCTCTCTCACACACACAAAACATTTTTTTTTTGCATGAACTGAATAGAAAATTAAATGACGGCAACCTGATGCTCTAGCATTTATATGGTTGAAAAATAACACTACAATATAGTTTCATTTACACTTATGCAGATTTTCTATGAATTGAATTATTGCAGGAAGAGGTATCTTTACATTTTAATGACAATTTAAGCTTTATACTTATCTATACTGTGATCAAATGTAAAATAGAAAAGCTGCTGTTGGAAAAATGAGAGTAGGCTAAAAAGGAGAAAGTGTCATATACCATTAGTATCTTGAAATATTCAGTGACTCCAAAAGACTACCAAAAAGTCCTGTGAATTTTTTATGAAAATGTTTTCAGTCAGTTCCAATACTCTGAAATCTAGTATTTTTTTTTTTTTTGATATCTGTCTTTTTCCTTAATACATGTCTTAACATAGTAGATAGATCCATACCATACTGTGCCCATCCTAGATCTTTTATTTTCTCTACAAGTGGTATGTTTATATGTGTGTATGTGGGTGTTTGTGTGGGTTAGATGGATGGGTGGAATTAATGATAAAGAAATTTTATTGGAGCAAACCTGGCTAGCACTTGTCATTTCTACCTGGTGGTTGGCATGTCCTAATCTGCAGTTTCAGTTATCTATCTTGTACATTCCCAGTATTTCTTGCACTTTCTTATACATTTCTGCAATCGTTTATGTTCTCAGAAACTCCAGCCAAATTCCCATGAAAGCTCGTATAGTGGAAATGAGAATGAAATTTGAATATAATATCATCTATGAAATAACATAGTTGAAGAAAACTCAATATTTATAAACACAAATGCTTGAATTTGGAGTTCTATCACAAATTTGATGAGAGAATAATTTAACCTTTCCTCATCCATAAAATGGAAAATTTTGAATTATCAAGGTATTCAATTAAAATGTGTTTAGGGGGATAACTCTGGTTCAGTAGTTATGAATTCTCTTTGCAATGCAGGGGACACAGGTTTGATACCTTGTTGGGGAACTAAGATGCCTCTGAGCAACTAAACCCGTGTGTCACACTTAGAGAGCCCAAAGCCTTCAACTACTGAGCAGCACACCACAACTAGAGGGTCCATGTATCACAAGGAAAGATTTCACATGACACAGTGATGATCCCACATGCTTCAATTAAGTCCTGATGCAGCCAAGTTAATAAATATTTTCAAATGTGTTTTATGTGGTGACCTAAGGATGAAAGAACAGATGAAGTCAAGAAGGTTCTTGGAATGCAGGAATGGAAAATCCAGATCCTTATCATACTTCCCTCCCCCATGTTGTAACTATTAACAGATTTCAGGTCCTCCTGGGAAAGATTGCCGGGCAGGAGGAGAAGAGGACAACAGAGGATGAGATGGTTGGATGGCATGACCGACTCAATGGACATGAGTTTGGGTAGGCTCCGCGGGAGTTGGTGATGGACAAGGAGGCCTGGTGTGCTGCAGTTCATGGGGTTGCAAAGAGTCAGACACGACTGAGCGACTGAATTGAACTGAGCTGAGCAGTATAAACTGGCTCCTCTCCCACAAGTAGGGAGAAGGTATTTGCTTACTCTTCCCCCACCCAGTACATGTGCCTCATCCAATCAGAAAATGACCCTCAAGATCCCTGTCTCTCTCTTTGTACACTGGCTACAAAAATGGAATAAGGGCCCCTGTTCAACATTGGTTCTCCCTTGAGCTGGCCTACTGTTCTAACAGTGTCTCCCGCTCTAATAAACTTTATTTCCCTCTCATTCTGTCTCATGTCTGTAAATTCTTTTCCATCCCACACATGAACCATGACATTTTAGAATTGAAAAAATGTTATACTAAAGTAACGTACCAGCTGAATGCCGAAGAATTGATACTTTTGAACTGTAGTGTTGGAGAAGACTCTTGAGAGTCCCTTGGACTGCATGGAGATCCAACCAGTCCATTCTGAAGGAGATCAGCCCTGGGTGTTCTTTGAAGAAATGATGCTGAAGCTGAAACTCCCATACTTTGGCCACCTCATGCGAAGAGTTGACTCATTGGAAAAGACTCTGATGCTGGGAGGGATTGGGGGGCAGGAGGAGAAGTGGAAGACAGAGGATGAGATGGCTAGATGGCATCACTGACTCGATGGATGTGAGTCTGAGTGAACTCCAGGAGTTGGTGATGGACAGGGAGGCCTGGCGTGCTGCAATTCATGGAGTCGCAAAAAGTCCGACACAACAGAATGACTGAACTGAACTGAACTGAAGTGGAGGAAAGTTACAGAAATCATGCCCTTTAATTAAGCAACTTTTTTTTTTTACCCCTTAGCAAATTTAGATACATAATACTATCAAGATGCATTTTACTTGTAATTATTAATCATTATCAGTAGTATGTCCACATGACCTCACCAATAATACAACAAAAACTTAGGGCATTATAAAACCTTGTTTATTTTGCTATTCTTCAGCAATGAGGCGAGATCTATGATATTTTTAACTTAATTCCAACCTGTTGCCATTATTATTAAATGCAGTTTATGACTTAGATCTTAATATGTTACTCAATATTGCTTCTATTATATCTCCTCATTGCTTAATCTTTGAAAGAATTATCAGTACTTGGAAGATAGCTAAACTTTTGCAGAGAAGCAACATGCATTCTGAAATGAAATCTTATTAAACATATTTGTATTTGTTGCAAACAGCAAGTGCAATTACAAATGTTTGCAAAGTAGAGGTATATTTCTAGAAGCAATATAATTATTTCTTCATAGGAATATAAAATTAAATGGTTTATCCATAAATAATTATCAGAGTTCTTTCATAAGCATGATATCAATGAACTGAAGTCAGTGAAGAAGGACAGTATGACTGGTTCCCATTCAAAGTGTGAAGAAAATAATGTTGGTTCACTTGTGGAAATAGTTGTTTGTTAAATGCCTATATATAAATGCATATATGAAGCATTAAAATGGGCACTGGGAAAGGAAAATAGCAGTGAAAACAAAGAAGCCCAAGCTTTCAAGGATTTTACAATCCAAACAGGGAGAAAGCATATATATGAATAATTTTGTATGTTAATAATGAGTGGATAAAGAACATCTTCCTCTGGTTTACTTCATAGGCATAGTTCAGTGTATCAGCAAAACTTTTTTATTTTTTTTTCTTTTTTTTGCCAGGAAATTATCAGTTCATTTCAGTCACCCAGTCATGTCTGACTCTTTGTTCTTTGCAACCCCATGGACTGCAGCATGCCAGGCTTCCCTGTCCATGACCAAATCCCAGAGCTTGTGCAGACTCATATCCAATGAGTTAGTGATGCCATCCAACCATCTCATCCTCTGTTGTCCCCTTTTCCTCCTGCCTTCAATCTTTCCCAGCATCAGGATCTTTTCCAGTGAATCAGTTCTTCTCATCAGGTGGCCAAAGTATTCGAGTTTTAGCTTCAGTGTCAGTCCTTCCAAAGAATATTCAGGACTGATTTCCTTTAGGATTGACTGGTTGGATCTCCTTGCAGTCCAAGGAGCTCTCAAGAGTCTTCTCCAACACCACAGATCATAAGCATCAATTCTTTGGTGCTCAGCTTTCTTTATAGTCCAACTCTCACATCCATACATGACTACTGGAAAAACTGTGGCTTTGACTAGACAGACTTTTGTTTGCAAAGTAATGTCTCTGCTTTTCAATATGCTGTCTAGGTTGTTTATAGCTGGAAATTATCCTCACCTTCTATTTAGGGCTCTTTTTTTAAATTTTATTATTTTCTTTCCTTTTAATTTCTAACATTTCTTTAGTTTACATCCTCTTATTTCTTTCCCAGATTCCGTCTCTTCTTTTTTGAATAGTGTTATATTTTCTGTGACAACATACTTGATTTAAAATTTGCTTTGTATAATAATGCAGTCTGATACGTATCTCCAAGTATTTTACTTTAATGGTAATTGGCACTTACAGTGTTCAGAGCAGGTATTGATATTCAAAAAAAAATATATAGTAAGCGTTCAGCATTCTTTATCTACATTTATGAGAAGTTTTTCTAATTATAATAAATTTTAAAACTTATGTTTCTTGTATGAAATTGTTAAAGCAGGCAGGTAGCTAGATATTAGCAAAGAAATAGGGGAAGGAGCCAGGTGGTTGGAAATCAGTCATCTTGTAAACAGCAGGGGTCCATGGGCAGACAAAGAAGAGCAGGAACCTCCAGACTGACAGGAAACCATACATTTTGGGTGGTAAGCCTCCGGGAAGCAGACAAAGAAAGATGAGGAAAGGTGGGAATCTCCTAGGACCCCTGTAACCTGTTGCTCCTTATGCTCTCATTACAATAAAATTAGGCCTGCACATAAAAAGTACTCATCATGCAGGGATGCCAGGACACTTCTGATCTGAGCTGTTATTGTTCAGTCTCTCAGTCATGTCTGACACTTTGTGACCCCAAGGACTTCCCTGTCCTTCACCATCTCCCTGAGTATGCTCAAGCTCATGTCCATTGAATCATTGACACCATCCAACTATCTCATCCTCTGTCCTCCCCTTCTTCTCCCACCTTCAGTCTTTCCCAGCATCAGGGTCTTTCCCAATGAGTCAGTTCTTCACATCAGCTGGCCAAAATATTGGAGCTTCAGCTTCAGCATTAGTCCTTCCAATGAATATTCAGGGTTGATTTCGTTGACTGGGTTGATCTCCTTGATCTCCAAGGGACTCTCAAGAGACTTCTTCAGCACTACAGTTCAAAGACATCAATTCTTCAACATGCAGCCTTTTTTTTTTTTTATCATCCAGCTCTCACATCCATACATTACTATTGCAAAATGTATAGCTTTGACTATATGAACCATTTTTGGCAAACCAGTGTCTCTGCTTTTTTAATATGCTCTCTAGGTTTTTCATAGCTTTTCTTCCAAGGAGCAAGCATCTTTCAAATTCATGGCTGCAGTCAGTGTCTGCAGTGATTTTGGAGTCCAAATCACTGTCACTGTTTCCATTGCTTCCCATCTAGCCATGAGGTGATGGGATCAGATGCCATGAACTTTGTTTTTTGAATGTTGAGTTTTAAGCCAGTTTTTCTACTCTCTTCTTTCACTTCCATCATGAGGTTTTTTTAGTTCCTCTTCACTTTCTCCCATAAGGGTGTTGTCATAAACATATCTGACATTGATATTTCTCCTAGAAATTTTGATTCCAGCTTGTGATTCATCCAGCCTAGCATTTCCCATGATATACTCTGCATATAAGTTAAATGAGTAGGGTGTCAAGATATAGCCTTGACGTACTCTTTTCACAATTTGGAACCAGTCTGTTGTTCCATGTCCAGTTCTAACTGTTGCTTCTTGACCTGCATACTGATTTTGCAGGAGACAGGTAAGGAGGTCTGGTATTCCCATCTCTTTAAGAATTTTTCAGTTTGTTGTGATCCACACACAGTTAAAAGACTTAGCATAGTAAATGAAGCAAAATTAGATGTTTTTTTCTGGAATTATCTTGCTTTTTCTATGATCCAACAAGTGTTAGCAATTTGATCTCTGATTCCTCTGCCTTTTCTAAATCCTGCTTGTACATCTGGAAGTTATTGGTTCATACACTGTTGAAGCTAAATAAGGACAAAAGTCTGTCTTCCCCAATGGATGGAACTGTGATGAAAATCAGGGAATATGATCCCCCAGTTTTTTCCTTAGTGAATATTCTGCTGCTTTGTTTGTATGCCCCTCATAACCAACTTACCAAAGAAACCAAGAACAGCAGCTCCTCACATGTCAGTCTGCTCTTCTGAGAGCTTACTCTTGCTTAAATCAATTCTCACTTTACTTTCTTAATCTCTCTTTTTTGTCTCTGATTTCTTCCATGAAGAGACAAGAAACTTAAGTTCACTGGGAACAAAGTGAGGAAGCTAAAAGGAGTGCTTCTATAAAGTTTAGAATCACAGTAAAGACTCCTCCACTTTTCATGAGCTAGGCAGAAAATCCTGCAAGCAGTAACTTCTCACAGTGGGACAGTCAAGCAGATTCTTCTGTCTTTGAAGACCCTCTTCCCTCGGTCCACCTGCAAAATTTCTTGCTCCCATCATCAGAATATTGCTGTTTTCTTTGGAATGAGGCCTTCAAACTGTGTGCTATTTTGATAATATCTAACAATATATTCTCTGTGATACTAAAAGGAGACCTACTTTTAGTGTGTCCACTTGCCTATTTTCTAATGTTTGTTCTGAGAATTGCTTTCATTGTTGTTTGCCATTAACAATGATATTTTAAAAAGAGAGATCATTAGTCTTCAAGTATCTGCAAACATGCTCTGACACCAATATTTATGAAATTACTTGCTATTTCTGTTGACTTAAAAATATTCACAACATTAGAGTTATATTTGTGGCAAAATGAGGACTGCAGCCCAGGAGACAGCACCTTAGATAACTCTGAGAAACTACTCCAAAATCACATATATGATTTTGGTGAAGGGATATTGTTGTTGTTGCATTATTCACTAAATCATGTCTGACTCTTTGTGACACTATGGACTGTAGCCCACCAGGCTCTTCAGTCCATGGAATTCTCTAAACAAGAATACTGGAGTTAGTAGCCATTCCATTCTCCAGAGATCTTCCTGACACAGGGATTGAACCCATGTCTCCTGCATTGCAGGGAGATTCAATACTGTCTAAGACAACAGGAGAATACAAAGGAGTAATCAGTTCAGTTCAGTTCAGTCGCGCTGTCATGTCCAACTCTTCGCAAACCCATGGATGACAGCACACCAAGCCTCCCTGTCCATCACCAACTACCAGAGTCTATTCAGATTCATCTCCAATAAATCAGTGATGCCATCCAACAATCTCATCGTCTGTAGTCCCCTTCTCCTCCTGCCTTCAATCTTTCCCAACATCAGGGTCTTTTTAAATTAGTCAGCTCTTTGCATCAGAGGGCCAAAGTATTGGAGTTTCAGCTTCAACATCAGTCCTTCCAGTGAACACTCAGGACTGATCTTTAGGAGGGACTGATTGGATCTTCTTGCAGTCCAAGGGACTCTCAAGAGTCTTCTCCAAGACCACAGTTCAAAAATATCGATTCTTAGGTGCTCAGCTTTCTTTTATAGTCAATTCTCACATCCATACATAACTACTGGAAAAACCATAGCCTTGACTAGATAGATGGACCTTTGTTGGTAAAGTAATGTCTCTGCTTTGTAATATGCTGTTTTTTGAGAAACCACTCAGTTGTGTCCAACACTTTGTGACCCCATGGACTGTAGCCCACCAGGCTCCTCCATCCATAAATTTTCTAGGCATGAGTACTGGAGTGGGTTGCCATTTCCTTCTCCAGGGGATCTTGCCTACCCAGGGGTTGAGCCTGGGTCTCCCACATTGTGGGCAGATGCTTTTAGCATCTGAGCCACCAGGGAATCCTAATATGCTCTCTAGGTTGGTTCTAACTTTCTTTCCAATGAGTAAGCATCTTTTAACTTCATGTCAGCAATCACCATTGCAGTGATTTTGGAGTCCAAAAAAAAAATAAATAAATAAATAAAAGTCAGGCACAGTTTCCACTGTTTCCCATCTATTTGTCATGAAGTGATGGGACCATATGTCATGACCTTAGTTTTCTGAATATTGAGCTTTAAGCCAACTTTTGCATTCTCCTCTTTCACTTTCAAGAGGATCTTTAGTTATTCTTCACTTTCTGCCATAAGGGTGGTGTCATCTGCATATCTGATGTTATTGATATTTCTCCCAGCAATCTTGATTCCAGCTTGTGATTCATTCAGCCCAGCATTTCTCATGATATACTTTTCATATAAGTTAAATAAGCATTGTAACAGTATACATCCTTGACATACTCCTTTTCCTATTTGGAACCCGTGTGTTGTCCCATGTCCAGTCAAAGGCCTTGGCATAGTCAACAAAGCAGAGGTAGATGTTTTTCTGGAAATGTGTTGCTTTTTCGATGATCCAGTGGATGTTGACAGTTTGATCTCTGGTTCGTTTGCCTTTTCTAAAGCCAGCTTGAAGATCTGGAAGTTCATGGTTCACATATTGCTGAAGCCTGGCTTGGAGAATTTTGAACATTACTTTACTAGTGTGTAAGATGAGTGCAATTGTGTGGTAGTTTGATCATTCTTTGACATTGCTTTTCTTAAGGACTGGAATGAAAACCGATATTTTCCAGTCCTGTGGCCACTGCTGAGTTCTCCAAATTTGCTGGCATATTGAGTGCAGCACTTTCACAGCATCATCTTTAAAGATTTGAAATAGCTCAACTGGAATTTCATCACTTCCACTAGCTTTGTTCGTAGTGATGCTTCCTAAGGTCCACTTGACTTCACATTCCAGGATGTATGGCTCTAGGTGAGTGATCACACCATCGTGATTATCTTGGTCGTGAATATCTTTTTTGTACAGTTCTTCTGTGTATTCTTGCCACCTCTTCTTAATATCTTCTGCTTCTGTTAGGTCCATACCATTTCTGTCCTTTATTGTACCCATCTTTGCATGAAATATTCCTTTGGTATCTCTAATTTTCTTGAAGAGATCCCTAGTCTCTCCCATTCTATTGTTTTCCTCTATTTCTTTGCCCTGATCACTGAGGAAGACTTTCTTATCTCTCCTTGCTATTCTTTGGAATCTGCATTCAAATGGGTAGATCTTTCCATTTCTCCTTTGCTTTTCACTTCCCTTCTTTTCACAACTATTTGTAAGGCCCCCACAGACAGCCATTTTGCTTTTTTGTATTTATTTTTCTTGCAGATGGTTTTGATCCCTGTATCCTGTCACTAACCTCTGTCCATAGGTCATCAGGCACTCTGTCTATCAGAATTAGTCCTTAAATCAATTTCTCACTTCCACTGTATAATATTAAGACATTTGATTTAGGTCATACCTGAGTGGTCTAGTGGTTTTCCCCACTGTCTTCAATTTAAGTCTGAATTTGGCAATAAGGAGTTCATGATCTGAGCCACAGTCATATCCCAGTCTTATTTTTGCTAACTGTATACAGCTTCTCTGTCTTTGGCTGCAAAGAATATAATCAATCTGATTTCGGTGCTGGCCATTTTCTGATGTCCATGTGTTGAATATTCTTTTGTGTTGTTGGAAGAGAGTGTTTTCTCTTGGCAAAACTCTATTCGCCTTTGCCCTACTTCATTCTGTACTCCAAGGTAAAATCTGCCTGTTGCTCCAAATGTTTCTTGACTTCCTATATTTGCATTCTAGTCCCCTATAATGAAAAAAACATCTATTGGGGGTTTTAGTTCTGAAAGGTCTTGTAGGTCTTCATAGAACCATTCAACTTCACCTCCTTCAGTGTTACTGGTCAGGGCATAGACTTGGATTACTGTGATACTGAATGGTTTGCCTTGGAAACAAACAGAAATAATTTTGTCATTTTTGAGATTGCATCCAAGTACTGCATTTCAGAGTTTTTGTTGTCTATGAGGGCCACTCCATTTTTCGAAGAGATTGCCCAAAGTAGTAGATATGATGGTCATCTGAGTTAAATTCACCCGTTCAATCCATTTTAGTTTGCTGATTCCTAAAATGTTGACATTCACTCTTGCTATCTCCTGTTTGACCACTTCCAATTTACCTTGATTCATGGACCTAACATTCCAGGTTCATATGCAATATTGCTCTTCACATCAGACCTTGCTTCTATCACCAGTCACATCCACAACTGGGTGTTGTTTTTGTTTTGGCTCCATCTTTTCATTCTTTCTGGAGTTATATCTCTACTGATCTCCAGTAGCATATTGGGCACCTACTGACCTGGGGGAGTTCATCTTTGAGTGTCATATCTTTTTGCCTTTTCATACTGTTCATGGGTTTCTCAAGGCAAGAGTACTGAAGTGGTTTGCCATTCCCTTCTCCTGTAGACCATATTTTGTTGGAACTGTCCACCAAGACCCATTCGTCTTGGTTGACCCTACAAAGCACGGCTTAGTTTCATTGAGTTAGACAAGGCTGTGGCCTATGTAATTAGATTGGTTAGTTTCTGTGATTGTGATTTCAGTCTGTCTGCCTTCTGATGCTATCTCTCAGTGCTTACCGTTTTACTTTGTTTTCTCTTATCTTGGACGTGGGGTATCTCTTCATGCTGCTCCAGCAAAGTTCAGCCACTGCTTATTTTCTTGGACATGGGATATCTCCTCACAGTCGCCACTACTGACCTTGGATGTAGGGTATCTCCTCTCGGCCACTCGCTGCTCCAGCACCACACAGCTGCAATACAATCAAAAACATATTATTTGCAGAAGAGTTCTGGCTGTTATGAGGAGCAGTCATCATCATGAAGGATTTTAGTACTTTTCTAGATATGTTCAGTTCAGTTCAGTAGCTCAGTTGTGTCTGACTCTTTGCGACCTCATGAACTACAGCACACCAGATCTCCCTGCCATCACCAACTTTTGGAATCCACCAAAACCCATGTCCATTGAGTCAGTGATGCCATCCAACCATCTCATCCTCTGTTGTCCCCTTCTTCTAAATCCTTCCCATCATCCGGGTCTTTTCCAATGAGTCAGCTCTTCTCATGAGGTAGCCAAAGTATTGGAGTTTCAGCTTCAACATCAGTCTTTCCAATGAACACCCAGGACTGATCTTTAGGATGGACTGGTTGGATCTCCTTGCAGTCCAATGGACTCTCAAGAGTCTTCTCCAACACCACAGTTGAAAACCATCAATTCTTCAGTGCTCAGCTTTCTAGATATGAGTAGATACAAGAATTGGGCTCATAAGATTGGCTCCTGAAAATATCTGCCTGAAGACCTATCTTACCAGCTTTACCAGAGCACAGAGTGTCTCATTCTGCCCTTCACTCTGAACTCCTTTCATGGGATGTTAGAAACAAGTAGCTGTAGCAGTATATGATTTAATCCTTGTAGAGGTAGATGGCAAGTGACAATTTGTAGGCACTTAGTCAATTAGGAAATTGACATTTCCTAATAACCGAAAAGGATCAGTTACAGATGACCCACCAAGTTTGACTAGGTATTTTTCTGGATGTGGTCCCTCTGTGCTACCTCTTACCTTCTAAAATAAAAGTGATGCACTGACACAGTATTTTGATCTGAACTCATCATTTCAGGACTCCACTTGCCTAATTGGGGAAAATGTTCAATTAGTGCTCTATAGAACTAACTGTACACAAGGTATAGTGAGTGAAAATATAAGAAGGATTTATGAGAAGACATAGACAGCTTCACAGATAAGTTTACTTGAAAGTGAAGGTGAAGTCGTTCAGTCGTGTCCGACTCTTTGCGACCCCATGGACTGTAGACTATCAGGCCCCTCATTTTATGGAATTTTCTGAGCAAGAGTACTGGAGTGGGTTGCCATTTCCTTCTCCATGGGATCTTCCCGACGCAGGGATCGAACCCAGGTCTCCCACATTGTGGGCAGACACTTTACCGTCTGAGCCACCAGGGAAGATGGCCCTTAAAGAATGAGTGTGATTGCTGTAAAAGTAACAGGAAAGCTAATTCTGGGCCGAGGGAGTAGCCTGAGGTAAGGCATGTGCGTGCTCAGTCACTTAAGTTGTGTCCAACTCTGTGTGACTTTAAGGACTGTAGCCCCAGACTCCTCTGTCCATAGGGATTTTCCAGGCAAGAATACTGGAGTGTGTTGCCATGCTCCTCCAGTTGATCTTCCAGACACTGGGATCGAACCCACATCTCTGATGTCTCCTGTATTGACAGGCAGATTCTTTACCACTACTAGCGCCACCTGGGAAGTCAAAGCGTGAAAGCCAGAAAATACATTATTATTTGAAATTTGTGATTGAAACACATTTGTATATATTTCAAGATGTGTTTGGAAGCTTGTTACATTGAAAAGATAGTTTCCAACTCATAAACACCACTAGATAAATATTTTTCCTACCTTTATAAAAGTTACAATAAAATTGGATTAATGCATATTTTAGTTCTGTGATAGAGAATTGGTATATAGGATTGTGAAAAAATAAAGGTAGTAGAATTAATGGGAAATTTTTTCTTTAATTGTAAGAAACAAAGGAGAGGTTTCAAGGATTCTACAAGTGATAACATGTGTGTAACCTACACATTCAGTCATAGAGAAAAATATGGAAGAAACCTACTGAGATGTGGTTCATTCATACTGTTCTACTGACTGCCGAGTCCTTAAATCTTTTCAGTTTCCATTCAAATCTTACTCATCTCTCAAGAATCTTTCAATTCCATGTCTTGTGAATATAATATCCTTTCTAACATTATCATTATTGTCTTTAAAATTAATTTAGTACCCCTAACATATGTGTTTGATACATAACACCATGCATATAAGAGGACAGCACCTTATTTTTGTAACCATACTGAAAGCTATTAAGGAAATAAAAGCAATGGTTGCTTTAAATATAACGTTGTAGCATATTAAAACTTGATAAAATGCTTGTTTAGTAATAAAGATTACAGAGAATTTATAAAGTGATATTATAGTTCTTAGACTACTGCATGTTTTATTTTTATTATAAATATATTTACTTTAATTGGAGCCTAATTACTTTACAATATTGTATTGGTTTTGCCATACATCAACATGAATCCAACACAGGTATACATGTGTTCCCCATCCTGAACCCCCCTCCCACCTTCCTCCCCGTACCATCCCTCTGGGTCGTCCCAGTGTACCAGTCCCAAGGATCCTGTATCATGCATCAAACCTGGACTGGCGATTCTTTCCATACATGATATTATACATGTTTCAATGCCATTCTCCCAAATCACCCCACCCTCTCCCTCTCCCACAGAGTCCAAAAAACTGTTCTATATATGTGTGTCTCTTTTGCTGTCTCGCATAAAGGGTTATCATTACCATCTTTCTAAATTCCATATATATGTGTTAGTATACTGTATTGGTGTTTTTCTTTCTGGCTTACTTCACTCTGTATAATAGGCTCCAGTTCCATCCACCTCATTAGAACTGATTCAAATGTATTCTTTTTAATGGCTGAGTAATACTCCATTGTGGGCTTCCCTGGTGGCACAGATGGTAAAGCATCTGTCTGCAGTGCAGGAGACCCAGGTTCGATCCCTGGGTTGGGAAGATCCCCTGAAGAAGGAAATGTGGCACACCAGTACCATAGCTTTCTTATGCATTCATCTGCTGATGGGTATCTAAGTTGCTTCCATGTCCTGGCTATTATAAACAGTGCTGTGATGAATATTGGGGTACATGTGTCTCTTTCAATTCTGGTTTCCTCAGTGTGTATGCCCAGCAGTGGGATTGCTGGGTCATAAGGCAGTTCTATTTCCAGTTTTTTAAAGAATCTCCACACTGTTCTCCATAGTGGCTGTACTAGTTTGCATCCCCACCAACAGTGTAAGAGGGTTCCCTTTTCTCTACACCCTTTCCAGTGTTTATTGCTTGTAGACTTTTGGATAGCAGCCATTCTGACTGGCGTGAAATGGTACTTCATTGTGGTTTTGATTTGCATCTGATAATGAGTGATGTTGAGTATCTTTTCATGTGTTTGTTAGCCATCTGTATGTCTTCTTTGGAGAAATGTCTGTTTTGCTTCTTTGGCCCATTTTTTGATTGGGTCATTAGTTTTTCTGGAATTGAGCTGCAGGAGTTGCTTGTATATTTTTTTATATTAGTTGTTTGTCAGTTGCTTCATTTGCTATTATTTTCTCCCATTCTGAAGGCTGTCTTTTCACCTTGATTATAGTTTCTTTTGTTGTGCAGAAGCTTTTAATTTTAATTAGGTGCCATTTGCTTATTTTTGCTTTTATTTCCAATATTCTGGGAGGTGGGTCATAGAGGATCCTGCTGTGATTTATGTCAGAGAGTGTTTTGCCTATGTTCTCCTCTGGAAGTTTTATATTTTCTGGTCTTATGTTTAGATCTTTAATCTATTTTGAGTTTATTTTTGTGTATGGTGTGAGAAAGTGTTCTAGTTTCATTCTTCTACAAGTGGTTGACCAGTTTTCCCAGCACCAATTGTTAAAGAGATTGTCTTTTCTCCATTGTATATTCTTGCCTCCTTTGTCAAAGCTAAAGTGTCCATAGGTGCATGGATTTATCTTTGGGCTTTCTATTTTGTTTCATTGATCTATATTTCTGTCTTTGTGCCAGTACCATACTGTCTTGATGATTGTGGCTTTGTAGTAGAGCCTGAAGTCAGGTAGGTTGATTCCTCCAGTTCCATCATTCTTTCTCAAGATTGCTTTGGTTATTCGAGGTTTTTTGTGTTTCCATACAAAATGTGAAATTATTTGTTCTAGTTCTGTGAAAAATACTGTTGGTAGTTTGATAGGGATTGGATTGAATCTGTAGATTGCTTTGGGTAGTATACTCATTTTCACTATATTGATTCTTCCAATCCATGAACATGGTATATTTCTCCATCTATTAATGTCCTCTTTGATTTGTTTCACCAGTGTTTTATAGATTTAAGTAAAACTCTCACTGTTTGCAGATGACATGATCCTTTACATAGAAAATCCTAAAGAATCCACCAGAAAATTACTAGATCTAATCAGTGAATATATAAATTTGCAGGATATAAAATTAACACAGAAATCCCTTGCATTCCTATACACTAATAATGACAAAATAGAAAAAGAAATTAAGGAAACAATTCCATTCACCATTGCAACAAAAAGAATAAAATACTTAGGAATATATCTACCTAAAGAAACTAAAGACCTATTGCATGTTTTAATTCAGATAATTTTAAGTATTTATATAAAAATAAAACACACACACAAAAAGCAATGACACCTACAGCAAATTAATACCAAGTTAAAAAAAAAAAAAAACTTAAAGGCATTTAATTTTAGAAATAAGGATAAAACCTATGAAAATTTCCCAAATAATTTGGGATTTTACTCAAAAAATTAATATAACTCTTAAAACTGAATGGAATGAAGCCACATAAGTTTCAAGATCACAACCTTCTTTATTTATTAATTTATTTTTTGTCACTATCAGTTAGAATGACTTATCCCCCCACCCTCACCCCACTTTCCAGTGTGTGGAGCTCAATTGTGTATGTACTTTTATTTGATGCATAGTTACATGAGAAAATGTCAGGACAGGTATTATTATTCAGTTCACTTCAGTTGCTCAGTCATGTCTGACTCTTTGCAACCCCATGAATCAAGGCACACCAGGCCTTGATTCAGAGGCCAATGGACTCTCAAGAGTCTTCTCTAACACCACAGTTCAAAATCATCAATTCTTTGGCACTCGGCTTTCTCCACAGTCCAATTCTCACATCCATACATGACCGCTGGAAAAACCATTCCCTTGACTAAACGGACCTTTGTTGGCAAAGTAATGTCTCTGCTTTGCAATATGCTATCTAGGTTGGTCATAACTTTCCTTTCAAGGAGTAAGCGTCTTTTAATTTCATGGCTGCAGTCACCATCTGCAGCGATTTGGGAGTCTCCAAAAATAAAGTCTGACACTTTCCACTGTTTCCCCATCTATTTCCCATGAAGTGATTGGACCAGATGCCATGATCTTAGTTTTCTGAATGTTGATCTTTAGGCCAACTTTTTCACTCTTCTCTTTCACTTTCATCAAGAGGCTTTTTAGTTCCTCTTCACTTTCTGACACCATAAGATGGTGTCATGGTGTCATCTGCATATCTGAGGTTATTGATATTTCTCCTGGCAATCTTGATTCCAGCTTGTGCTTCTTCTAGCCCAGTGTTTCTCATGATGTACTCTGCATATAAGTTAAATAAGCAGGGTGACAATATACAGCCTTGACATACTCCTTTTCCTATTTGGAACCAGTCTGTTGTTCCATGTCCAGTTCTAACTGTTGCTTCCTGACCTTCATATAGGTTTCTCAAGAGGCAGGTCAGGTGGTCTGGCATTCCCATCTCTTTCAGAATTGCCCACAGTTTATTGTGATCCACCCAGTCAAAGGCTTTGGCATAGTTAATAAAGCAGAAATAGATGTTTTTGTGTAACTCTCTTGCTTTTTCCATGATCCAGCAGATGTTGACAACTTGATCCCTGGTTCCTCTGCCTTTTCTAAAACCAGCTTGATCATCCGGAAACTCATGGTTCACGTATTGCTGAAGCCTGGCTTGGAGAATTTTGAGTATTACTTTACTAGCATGTGAGATAAGTGCAATTGTGTGGTAGTTTGAGCATTTTTTGTCATTGCCTTTCTTTGGGATTGGAATGAAAACTGACCTTTTCCGGTCCTGTGGCCACTGCTGATTTTCCAAATTTGCTGGCATATTGAGTACAGCTCTTTCACAGCATCATCTTTCTGGATTTCTAATGCTTTGGGGGGTACTCTAAATATATTTCTTTTTATTTTATTTTTTAACTTTACAATATTGTATTGGTTTTGCCATATATCAAAATGAATCTGCCACAGGTGTACATGTGTTCCCCATCCTGAACCCTCCTCCCACCTCCCTCCCCACACCATCCCTCTGAGAGGAAACCACAATTGAAAGAGACACATGTACCTTTAAATATCTTTCTTAAGATACTGAACACCAACAGATTTCCTTAAAAAGAAAGGAAGTTCAGTCTTTACGAACATGTATTTTCCTAATGTAACATCAAATAATAGATTATTATAATATATTAGCTCTATAGACACATGCTATTAAAGGCATGTGACCCTTCCAATAGCCACCTGTTGCCCTGCTATGAGGTTTCTATGATGGCAGATGAGAGCCATACACACCACTACTTTCAGTACAAGATCCAAGTCAGAGATATTTCATCTCATCATTGTTTTTCCCATTTGGGGGCTCAACTCAAAAATTCTGCAAGATTTTTTCAACAAAGTAAGCTTAACAGTCACTTTAATCAATTCTGGCAAATAAAAGGAAATCTATTTTATCCCTCTTGGATAAATTATAATTTTAACATAAAAGTACTTACTGTTTTCCTCTTTCCCCTCTGTTTGATTTTTTTTTCCCCCAGAATCTGGCACTTAAGTATTAATTTGATAGTAAATCACATGCATTTATTTTTTCCTTGCCAGCATACAGTACAGTAATATATGTCTCATGTTAATATTAAAAAATCAAATGAACAGGGTTTTGTTGTGCATTAAGTATATGTTGAGGGCTTCCCTAGTGGCTCAGCAGTAAAGAATCCATATACAATGCAGGCCACTGCAGCCAATGCGAGAGACACGAGTTGGATCCCTGAGTCAGGAAGATTCATTGGAGAAGAAAATGGCAATCCACTCCAGTATTTATACCTGAGAAATCCCATGGATATAGGAGCCTGTAGGTTTACAGTCTATAGGGTTGGAAGAGTTGGACATGACTTAATGACCAACCACCACCACCACAAAGTATGTACTGAATGTTAAGTTCAATTTTTGTCATCAGAGATCAGATTCTGGGGGGAACATATGAATAGACATTATCTGATTAAAAGGCTAAAATGAATTTTAGGGTCTAAATTTCATAAAAGTTCAAAGATGGGAAAAATACTTTGATTTTAATATTTTCAGAGGCAAATATTTCAAAATTTCAAATTTAAATGTGTCATTTAAAATAAACTTGGAAAGGTTGGTAAATTTTTAATTTTCTGGAAAGGTAATAGAGCAGGGTTGATGGTTAAGGGAAGCTAAATTCTATAAAAAATGAGAACAGAACAAAAACCAGGAAGAAATAAGACAAGTCATTTATTCCACATTCATTTGGGAATTGCTTTCATAATCTAGGAGGTAAGATTTATCTTATTTATAAAAATTTTGGGAAACATAGAAAAACTGTATCCAATTTTTTGTGATTAAAGCAATTCATTCATTTGTTATTCACTTAATCTATATGTACTCTGAAAATATATGTTTAGGTGAAATTAGATTAATATGAATTAAATATCCTTGAATAATGGCCATAGAAGCAAAATGTTCTGAATGATTACTCTTGGCCAGATACTGTTAAGTACCTTTCTTTATGCATTATCTGTATCCTCATAACAGATGGAAAATTTGAGGACTAGAGAGATTAAATGACATGATCATGACCATATATTTCAGTTCAGTTCAGTTCAGTCCATCAGTCGTGTCCGACTCTTTGCAACCCCATGAATTGCAGCACAGCAGGCCGCCCTGTCCATCATCAACTTCCAGAGTTCACTCAAACTCATGTCCATTGAGTCGGTGATGCCATCCAGCCATCTTATCCTCTGTCGTCCCCTTCTCCTCTTTTCCCCAGTTCTTCCCAGCATCAGAGTCTTTTCCAATGAGTCAACTCTTTGCATGAGGTGGCCAAAGTATTGGAGTTTCACCTCAGCATCATTCCTTCCAACGAACACCCAGGGCTGATCTCCTTTAGAATGGACTGGTTGGATCTCCTTGCAGTCCAAGGGACTCTCAAGAGTCTTCTCCAAGACCACAGTTCAAAAGCATCAATTCTTCAGTGCTCAGCTTTCTTCACAGTCCAACTCTCACATCCATACATGACCACTGGAAAAACCATAGCCTTGACTAGACGAACCTTTGTTGGCAAAGTAATGTCTCTGCTTTTGAATATGCTATCTAAGTTGGTCATAACTTTCCTTCCAAGGAGTAAGTGTCTGTTAATTTCATGGTTGCAAGCACCTTTTTTTAACCTATCTCAAAAATCTCTATGATCCATATTCATATTTTTCCCCTAGGGAATAGAATCCATTGAAAATAACTTTTACTAATATTTTGAAAAAATTCTTGATGAAAGTGGTTTATTAATATTGGATAACATTTTTAACTTGAAATATTTTATAATTTCATTTATCATATCTTGAGGTGATAAATTCAACAAGGCTATAACCCTTGTTTTGTAAATGTTTGCTTTGTTGAACCTTCAATTTTTAAGACAATTTAGATAGGGTTATTCAAGATATTTTTTTCTGATATGACATGAAAACATGCTTAATTTGGTCAATGTCATATCAGTGGCAAATATTCAAAGAGGCATAACATTTTGAGCTGATATTATTTAAAAAAAAAGTTTCAGAATTATACTATTCAAAATTAAGTATTATTTAAAAGCTATTTTTTCCCCACATGCTTACCCTTTAAACAGGAGTCTTCATATCATTAAAAGACAAATAATTGAAATTATCTACATTAAATAATTCCTGAATAAGCATAAAGACAAAAGTTGAGATTGATTAAATGAGTAACACCAAATCATAACAAGCTTATGGCAAATCTTAAAATTCAATTATTCTAACAACTCTTATCTCAATTTCACACTTTCCAGGAAAGTCAAACATTTTTCATTTTTCAGTCTGTGCTTAGAAAGCAACATATTTTTGCTCATCACTCAGGTCAATTCAGTTGTTTAATAATATATGTATAATAAATATAACTATAGATTTCCCTGGTAGCTCAGATGGTAAATAATCTGCTTGCTATTCAGGAGACCTGAGTTCAATCCCTGGGTTGGGAAGATCCTCTGGAGAAGGGAATGGCTACCCCATCCAGTATTCTTGCCTGGAGAATTTGATGGACAGAGGAGCCTTGTGAGCTATATCCAATGGGGTCTCAAAGAGTCAGACAGGATTGAGAGACTAACACTTTAACTATTTCACTTTTATTATAAATATATATATAAATATATAACTATAAACATACAGTCAAATATGTTTATAGGATTATATGCATGTAGTTTTCCTGCAGAACACTCTTGAGATCAAGTCATAAGAGCTGAATGACATTCAAGATGTAGAATTTCATTTCATGATGTGTCTCATTCCCTAACATCCTGCATAGCATATACTACATTTTTAACCAAAGGTGCATATTTATTTGAAAAAAGCAGGACAATTTATTTTGCTCTATTTTCCTTTGTTCTGTTTGAAGATATAAAGGAAGCAGAATGAAAAATTTTTTTGTGAGCAACCTGCTCAGAAAACAGTACAATGTTTTATCTAGAAACACATAAAGTGAACTACTTTAAGCTGATAAGAGCCATGATCCTATAAAAAGAAATGTCCTCTTAAAATGCCAAGATTAATTTTATTTGTTCAAATTATAATTAAAAATAATCAATTCACAAGAGTGTCAGCTTTATCACATATTTATTTTATAGCACTAGGCACTACTAATTAAGCATTCCATTTTGCAGTGCCATTAAAAAGTTCCTGTTATATATGTACATAATTGCTTTGTATTAAACAATGTTGGCATTTCAAATCTATAATTTGGGGTTAATAATTAATTTAAAAATTCAGTAGTAATTTCCTTAAAATAAAAATGAACAAGGAAACAAACTCAGACATTTTATTTTATGTCTTCTGTGAGTTTCATGATAAAGTAATTATGCAATCAGTAATTAATCACTTCTAGTGAACAGTGAAGTTATTGTAATTCTGGAAAATAATGCATTCTGCTTAAATTGTTGAATAATAACCAATGGGGCTTAGCACAAACATTGAGAAAATAAAGATGAGACAATGAAAATAAGACATGATCCCATAGAAAATAAATTAATATATAAATTATTGTATGTGATTTCTGGATGTGCATTAAAATTTAACAAATAATGCTAAAGAAGTTTCAGTTGAGTTTCCTTTTAGGCCCATAGATATACGTGACCAAAATAACCACAATGGTGTGATCACTCACCTAGAGCCATCTTGGAGTGTAGAAAGCATCACTACGAACAAAGCTAGTTGAGGTGAAGGAATTTCATCTGAGCTATTTCAAATCTTAAAAGATGATGTTGTGAAAGTGCTGCACTCAATATACCAACAAATTTGGAAAACTTAGCAGTGGCCACAGGACTGGAAAATATCAGTTTTCATTCCAATCTTAGAGAAAAGCAATGCCAAAAATGTTCAAACTACCACAGAATTGCACTAATCTCCCATACTAGCAAAGTAATGCTCAAAATTCTCCATGTTAGGCTTCAACAGTACATGAACTGCGTACTTCTAGTTGTTTAAGCTGGATTTAGAAAAGGCAGAGGAAGCAAAGATCAAATTGCCCGCATCTATTGGATCATCAAAAAAGCAAGAGAATTCCAGAAAAAACATCTACTTCTGCTTCACTGACTATGCCAAAGCATTTGACGGTGTGAATCACAACAAACTGTGGAAAATTCTGAAAAAGATGGGAATACCAGGTTACCTTACCTACGTCCCGAGAAACCTGTATCCAGGTCAAGAAGCAACAGTGAGAACTGGACACGGAACAATGCACTAGTTCCAAACTGGGAAAGGAGTATGTCAAGGCTGTATACTGTCACTGTGCTTATTTCACTTATATGCAGAGTACATCATGAAAAACACTGGGCTGGATGAAGCTCAAGCTGGAATGAAGAATGCCTGGAGAAATATCAGTAACCTCAGATATATAGATGACACCACCCTTACAGCAGAAAATGAAGAGGAATTAAAGAACCTCTTGATGAAAGTGAAAGAGGAAAGGCAAAATTGTGGCTTAAAACTCAACATTCAGAAAACTAAGATCATGGCATCTGGTCCCATCACTTCATGGGAAATAGATGGGGAAACAGTGGAAACAGTGTCAGACTGTATTTTTCTGGGCTCCAAAATCACTGCAGATGGTGACTGCAGCCATGAAATTAAAAGATGCTTACTCCTTGGAAGGAAAGTTATGACCAACCTAGATAGCATATTCAAAAGCAGAGGCATTACTTTGCCAACAAAGGTCTGGCTAGTCAAGCTATGGTTTTTCCTGTGGTCATGTATGGATGTGAGAGTTGGACTGTGAAGAAAGCTGAGCACTGAAGAATTGATGCTTTTGAATTGTGGTATTGGAGAAGACTCTTTAGAGTCCCTTGGACTGCAAGGAGATCCAACCAGTCCATTCTGAAGATCAGCCCTGAGATTTCTTTGGAAGGAATGATGCTAAAGCTGAAACTCCAGTACTTTGGCCACCTCATGCAAAGAGTTGACTCATTGGAAAAGACTCTGATGCTGGGAGGGATTGGGGGCAAGAGGAGAAGGGGACATCAGAGGGTGAGATGGCTGGATGGCATCACTGACTCGATGGATGTGAGTCTGAGTGAACTCCGGGAGTTGGTGATGGACAGGGAGGCCTGGCGTGCTGCGATTCATGGGGTCGCAAAGAGTCGGACACGACTGAGAGACTGAACTGAACTGAACTGAACTGAACTGAACTGAACTGGAAGATCGTGAAGGATAGAGAAGCCAGGTGTGCTGCATTCCACGAGGTCACAAAGTGTCACACATGACTGAGCAACTGAACAACAGCAATATCTTCATTGGTCAACTATAAAAAAAAGTGCTGTGCTCTGTTTGACATTTATCTACCAATACCTTTTAAGGTTCACCCTTCACTCTTCCCCTTATACCTCACATCTGAGCAAGCTCAAAAGAAATATCATGTGTTTCACAAAATTCAAAGCACATCAGACCTTACTTTCACACAAAAGCCCGCATTCTAACCTCACTTTCCTAATTAGCATGAAAGCTTCAAATCTCCAATCTCCAGTCTCTGCTCTGTAGAGATATTTTTTGAATCAAAATTTAGGACGTTTGACCTTCTTTTCTCAGAAAATCACATTATATGAGTAGTGAATGTTTTCAAATCTTCTTCTTGGGCATAACATTTTAAGTCTCAATATCCAAATCAAAATTTAGATGAGGGGTCCATTCCACCTCTTCCAGAATAATTTTTATTTGCCTTGAATAAATCTATGAGAAGTTTTGTCGAATTCTGTTAACTTTATTTTTTAAGAAGTCAAAGAAAATGGAAAACAATTTGGCCAGGTGTACAATTATACTATCTCAATTATATTCCTTCCATATTTAGTGCTTCCTTTGTATAAGTTTCCTTTCCATTGATCATTCAGTTTTCACTGCAACCATTGTAGTTTTAGATTGTCTTTTATCTAAGGCTTTTTTTAAATAAATATTTTGATTATAAGAGGTTAGGTTTTCTAAAGTTATATTAAATTTTGTTAGTGAATATACGTGTCAGTAAGTGTGTGTGTGTGCACATGTGTACATGCATGTGTGTGTGTGTTTGTTAATTTTACTTTTCAATCACTGAGCTTACCCAAATGGAAATTTGTTTTTTTCATTTATCCAGACATTCCTCAGCCATTATGTCTACAAATTTTACCTCTACCCAATTTATTATATCTTTTTTATATTTATTATATCTTTTGGGGCATTTAAATTACATGAGCTTCCCTGATATCTCAGTTGATAAAGAATCTGCCTGCAATGTAGGAGACACCAGTTCAATTCCTGGGTCAGGAAGATCCCCTGGAGAAGGGATAAACTACCCACTCCAATATTCTTGGTCTTCCCTGGTGACTCGGCTGGCAAAGAATTCATCTGCAATGTGGAAGACCTAGGTTCGATCCCTGGGTTGGGAAAATCCTCTGGAGAGGAGAAAGGCTACCCACTCCAGTAGTCTGGCCTGAAGAATTCCATGGACTGTATAGTCCAAGGGGTTGCAAAGAGTCAGACACAACTGAGCGACTTTCACTTTCAGACTTTTTTAAACTGTACTCCATACTCTTAAATGACTGATTTTGTTGTTGTTGTTATTTGGTTTGTTTGTTTTTTTAATATGTGTCTCTTTACTTTGTGTTGTGCGATTTTTTTAATACAAATGTCCAGGTCACTATTATCCTGAAAGGTGACAAATCTGAAGTTTAAGCTTACAGTTTTATCTTTTTTCAAACATGAAATTTCTTATTTAGCTTCTTTTCAAGTCTATTAGATAGACTTGTTAGTTTCCTGTGCCTTCATTATAGCTTTTTATCTTTGATTTATTTAATACATAAAATCCATTTGTATTAAACTCTATAACTCCAATATTCAGTTTAGATTTTTTGTTTGTTGGATCTTTTTCTAATTTGCTCTTGTTCTTTCATTAGTGACATGTTTATGGCAGAAGATTCCCTTAGGTACTTAGTTGTTTTTCAAAGTGCTTATTCCTTGAATTTTCAATGTTGAGAATCATTTGGAATTCTGATTGGGTACCTTAATCTAGATACAACTTATATTTGTTTGTATCCAGTGCCTGTGGACTCTACCAACTTGAGCTATTTTAAATCTCAAGGTACTTTTGGGGAGTGTGGAGAGCAATACAAATGTAAATTCAAACTTGTAGACTTATGAGGGGTGACATAAATTCCCCAAGGATGCATTTTATTCTGACTCAGGACCAAAGCTTATCACTCAGGCATCCTTTCCATTTAAATAAAATTAGATTTCCTTTCAATTTCACCTGAGAAAATTTTTACTTGAATTATTTGACTTTTTGTGGAATCCTTATATCTGAACACTCATTCTGTTGAGCATCTTTGTCTCCCACCAACTAAGTTGTATAACTCATTCATACTCTGGCTGTAGACCAACAGCCTTGAAAAATAAACCCAAGGGAAGCACCAGCTTGATTCCCTGCTTCTCTGATCAAAACATGTTTTCTGTGGCTTCTGGTTTCTTGTGATTCCCTTTATCTGTCATTAGCTAAACCAGGAATTGTTTAAAAGTAATAAATTATACAGAAATTTTATGTGTTGTTTTATTTGGAATGATTTCTTTAAACAATTCCCTCTATGTTCAAAAATAACACCAGCTTCACCATTGCTTAAAACTATATCTGTATCTTCCATCATTGATGGTACAAAAGTATGTTAGGATACATAAGTTAATATTTCTCTTATACTTTATGCATTTTATTTCATTTAATATGTTGACCCAGACACATACACACACACATCACACACATATATTCAATATCTAGTCAAACTCCTGATTTCACACATTTCATTTCCTAGGTATAGATAATTTACCAATAAAATATGTGTATGAATACACAAACATATTTATAATTTCTACATGTGTTAGTTGCTCAGTTGTGTCCAACTCTGTGACAGCATGGGCTGTAGACTGCCAGGCTCCCTTCTCCATGGGATTCTCCAGGCAAAAATGCTGGATCCCTGCCTAATAATATTCACAGCAAGTTGCCATCGGAGCCTGTACTTAGGGGTTAGAGATTATCCCTAAAGGAAAAATAAGTATCCTATTTGAAAATGTCATGCTCTGGGAGGAAGCTAACACACTAAGTAACTGATAATTTTCATATTGGAATAAAATAGGAAATTCTTCTTCCACTTTGTTAGCAAGACATTAAATAATTGAGGATTTTAGGGGGAAAAAATGAGTAATAATGTGTAACAGGGTAGTTTTCTCTAAAGAGCTGCTGCTGGTGCTGCTTAGTTGCTCAGTTGTGTCTGACTCTCTAAGGCCCCATGCACTGTAATCTGCCAGGATCCTCTGTGCATGGATTTTCTTGGCAAGAATACTGGAGTGGGTTAACTTTCCTACTCCAAGCATGGAACCCACATCTCTTGCATTTCCTGCACTGGCATGCAGATTCTTTACTACTAGTGCCACAGAGAGCAAACGTAAATAAATGCCCCTGGAGAACAGAAGGAAATTGGAATGAATGAGTGCTGGTCAAGGGGTAAGGAGAATCTTATTTGCAATTTGGATTTACTACTGATTGGTTTTATGGCCTTCAGTTCAGTTCAGTCGCTCAGTCATGTCCGACTCTTTGTGACCCCATGAATCGCAGCACGCCAGGCCTCCCTTTCCATCACCAACTCCCGGAGTTCACTCAGACTCACGTCCATCGAGTCAGTGATGCCATCCAGCCATCTTATCCTCTGTCGTCCCCTTTTCCTCCTGCCCCCAATCCCTCCCAGCATCAGAGTCTTTTCCAATGAGTCAACTCTTCTCATGAGGTGGCCAAAGTACTTGGGAATCTATAATTCTAAATGTACATATTTTAATAGCAATATTGTGAAAATTTAAAAATTCTAAACAGTTAAGAACATTAGGGAACATCCTAGGAAACATTTGAAAGTGAAAGTGAAGTCGCTCAGTTGTGTCCGACTCTTTGTGACCCCATGGACTTTAGCCTACCAGGCTCCTCTCTCCATGGGATTCTCCAGGCAAGAGTATTGCCATTTCCTTCTCCAGGGGATCTTCCCGATCCAGGGATTGAACCCGGGTCTCCCGCATTCCAGGCAGATGGTTTAACCTCTGAGCCACCAGGGAAGCCCCATTTACTTCTATGCAAATGATCAGATCATAAGCAGATTTAGAGTCAATTATCTCCCCTAAGATTTACCACTGCGCATCTATCGGTTCTAATAGTATATGACTCTTTATTTTGTCTTATTTTCTTTCACATTTATTATTCATTCTGGAAGTAAAATTTATATTAGGTTTATTATTAACATTTTATGTCTTCTATATTAAATATAACTAAAGTTTATTAAATAGTAATAACATTTTATTGTCCAGGTAAAAATAAAAATTTCAAAAACAGAGAATTGAGTGAAACCTCAGTAAGCATTGTTTCCATGATTACATGCAAATGATAGATTGATGACTTTGAAGAGAAGTAAGAGAATTATTGTAGACAAAACACTATTTGAATGGGCAAAAATTGTTGCTCCTATGATGTAGATAATGCTAAATTTATTCTGGTTAATTCTGGTGCATACAACTACAAAGAACGTTCTCAGGGAGTATTCTCTATGTGTGTCTAGGAGTAATTGATTAGGTTTACCATAAACTTTCCATCCATTTATATTATGGCTTTTACCCCCAAGGTTTAGTATATTGCTTAAAGTTAATGTGCTAGTAGTTAAAGGCAGAATACATGCAGAATCAGCTGGAAAATAAAATGTGGAACTGAGAAGGAAATGTGTGATGGGGAACACATGTATACCTGTGGCGGATTCCTTTTGATACATGGCAAAACCAATACACTATTGTAAAGTTAAAAAATAAAATTTAATAAAATTAAAAAAAAATAAAAATAGAGCAACTTTTTAAAAAGAAACTGAGACTTGCTTCACAGGCTTTATTACTTCATTAGACCACTCCCCTATCCTCTGATGCTCAGTTCAGTTCAGTCGCTCAGTTGTGTCCCACTCTTTGCGACCCCATGAATCGCAGCACGCCAGGCCTCCCTGTCCATCACCAACTCCCGGAGTTCACCCAGACTCACGCTCAGCCTCATTCTTATATTTCATTGTCTCCTAACTTGTATTCATGAATTATGTTTACAAAGGAAGGATCAAGTAGTCAAAGGAATCCAAACTTTTATTTATTTTTTTTCACATCACTTATTACATGTTCAACATATCTCCCAAAATACACGATTTTTAATACCCTATACTCTATTTTTTGCTTTTGCTGTTTTTCTTTTTGTTTCCTGAATTACTTTGATAAAATGTGATTATAGCTGCTAGGCCTACAAGACTCCTTTTTGGCAATGATTTTACTATCACAGCATGTATTTAGCCTCATGGAGAGAATTCCTTTTGCATGTCCACTTATAGTCTGAAGTTTCTGAAGGACTCTTAACTGAATCTTGCATACACCTCAGACATTTCTGCTACTATGAATACAGGTCTCCTGATTAATTCTCACTTCATAATTTATAATCTGATAAATTGTTTTTTAGGGTTTTAAGTCTGCTCAGCAATGATTTCACTTCTGCTCACTCCTATTTCAGCCTATGTTTTAATGAAACTCAACACCTCTCAGATTTACTCTATTCATCATATTCTGTCCCATCTCTAGGCACTTTTTGTTCTCACCAGGAGAGAGAGAATCTATGTATATAAAGCCTCAGCATGTATCTTAAGGAACTACTTTGAGTCCATGACAAATGGAATAAATATATCATGGAACAAATAAATCCACTAATATAGCTTTTATTTATTATATGACTTTTATTCATTAAATAAATCAGGAATGATAATTAATATATTCTATATGTCTTACTTTTTAGTTCACAGAGCAGTATTGAGATGTTTATTCAAAATGAGAAGACTAACATACAAAAAGTTTGGATAAAATGGTCAATCTGACAATCTCACAAAATGGGTAAACAAATGTTTATATAAATCAAGATAATTGCTTATGATTCCAAAGTCTATGCTCTTCCTTTAAATATAGATATAAATTAGTCATATAATTGATAGAAAAACAGACATATAGGTAGATAATAGATATGAACTATAGATATGATTCAAATAAAAAATTTAAAAATCGATAATTTTTATCATGCAGGTAACATTTGCATAATGTGAAAAAATTTTTTAAATAAAAATCACCTAAAAGAACATCATCAGGCTTCCCAAGTGTCTTAGTAATAAAAAATCCACCTGCCAATGCAGGAGACCTGAGTTTGATCCCTGGGTCTAGAAGATCCCCCAGAGAAGGAAATGGCAATGCACGTCAGTATTCTTGCCTGGGAAATCCCATGGACAGAGGAGCCTGGCAGGGCTGCAGTTCATGGGGAAGCAAGAAAAGTGGGATGCAATTTAGTGACTAAACATCAAGAATGGAAGACACTTCTGGAATTGCAAAGTTCTTTAAAAATTCACTTTTCATAATGACAATGAGAACATTAGCAAATTGTGAAAATCAACATTTTAGAACTTTAGAAATTTACTGTCTGTAATATGAAAAGTATTTTTTGAAAAAGTAGTTGATCTTTGTCAGAATAGCTTACTTTTGACACCGTGACTTTTCTTAATCCTATCATCCTCTCCTTAGCTTCCTGTAGCCTTAAAGACTAACAGATTCAAAAGCTATGAAAACTAACCTTTGAGCAAGCACTGAAGAAGGCAGAATGGATTTGGCACACCCTCCTCAAAACTTATCCCTGAAAATTTTTTATATTTAACTTGATTGGTAGCTGAAGTGAAAATCTCGCTCCCTAGAGATGGTCGTTGCTTAACCTGTTTCAGATTGTTCTTTCTGTGAACAGCCTTATCCTGAGAATATTTGTCAAAAACAATCAGCAATTGTTCTAAGACTACAGTGGCATTAGTTGATGATACTTACAAGGTCTACAAGAGGCTTACCAAAAAACTTAAAACTAAATGTAAAGAACGAGATGCCTATAGAAGAATTTAATAAGTGCCAACATATTTTTGTAAATCTATAAAGCCAGGTACATATCCAAAGCTGTACATATGTCCAAGAATGACTAAAGAAGGTCCTAAAGTCTCACCTCTAGCTGATCTTAAATCTTTTTACAAACAGCAAATGAAGTCTAAGCAAGTGATAACCTGACAAAGGTTTTAAGTGGTATCATAACACACACATGGGCTGGGGATATTGTCTAGTGTATTTATATATATACACACATGGATATTTAAGGAATATCTGGTCAGCAGCTGAACAAAATGCAATCCAAGCAGAAAATTGCACACAAGAAAGAATAAAAGTTTACAAAATTAATCTAGTAAAATTACTAAACAAACAGCAGAAGAAAAATTCAGAAAAACAATAAAAATCTGAGTATCTAATTTCCAGGATTGACATATTATATTATTTAAAATGCCTAGCTTAAGGTGATGGCACCCCACTCCAGTACTCTTGCCTGGAAAATCCCATGGACTGAGGAGCCTGGTAGGCTGCAGTCTATGGGGTCGCGAAGAGCTGGACACCAATGAGTGACTTCACTTTCACTTTTCACTTTCATGCATTGGAGAAGGAAATGGCAACCCACTCCAGTGTTCTTGTCTGGAGAATCCCAGGGACAGGGGAGCCTGATGGGCTGCCGTCTATGGGGTCGCACAGAGTCGGACACGACTGAAGTGACTTAGCAGCAGCAGCAGCAGATTTAAATAAAAACTCATGAATGCCACAAAGAGTGGCAGTGTGATCACTTTACAAAGAGTTAAGTGTGATCCATACAGAGAAAGTAAATAAGTTGTCAACAGAAACAATCCTTAAGGAAACACAGACATTGGACTTACTAGCCAAAGGCTTTAAAGCAGTTATTATTAATATAATAAAAATGTTCAAATGCCTAAACAAAATCATGAATAAATAATAGAAGACTTGAGAATTATGACTCACCAACAGAAAATACCAATAAAGAGATAGACACTATAATAAAAAGAGAATACAATTTTAATTGAAATTAAAATAATAGAAATTAAAATTTTATACAAGGGATCAGAAGCAGATTTAATCTTGAAGAAGAAGGAATCAATAAACTTGAATACAGGTTAATTAAAATATATCAACCTGAAGAACAGAAATGAGAAACTGTAAAAAATTAAATAAATCCTCAGAGCCTAAGGGTACCATCGATTATATCAACATAGGCAATATGGGTATCCTAGTAAAAGAGAAAAGAGAAAAAAGGGGGATTAAGAAAGAATATTTTTTTAAAATGCCTGAAATTATCCCCAATTTGATGAACGATGAATCTATAAATCTAAGAATCTCAACAAAATCCAAGTAGGATAAAATTGAAAAGCCACACACTGAAACATATCATCATCATCAAACTACTGAAATCTAAAAGACAAAGAGAGAATCTTGTTTGTTTATTTGAACATCTGACAATCAATAAAATATCTATCAAAATACTAGCTACAAACAACTAAAGAACAGAGACTTCACTGACGCACAAGAAGAAGTGCAGTCTCTGAAACAATAATTGAAGAGTCAATTCCCAGCCTTCAATAATTTTCTAAAAACATAGGAAATTCTTGAGTAAGTATGAGGAAATGATTTCCAGTGGCATGACGTTACAATAGTCAAATGTTCAGTTATATAAAATGCAAAACTTACAAAAACACAGGAAAATATGGCCCTTTCAAAGGAACAAAATAAATGAAGAGAAATTGTCGAGACTTCCCTGGTGGCTCAGTGGTGAAGAATCCGCCCACTAGTGCAGGAGACTGGTGTTTGATCCCTTATCCGTAAAGATCCCACATGCCAGCAGAGCAACTCAGCCAGTTGGCCATAGCTATTGAGCCTGTGCTCTGGAGCTCTTGGGAACTGCAACTATTGAGCCAATGTGCCACAACTGCTGAACCTCTGTGTTCTTGAGCCTGTGCTTGGCAACAAAAGAAGCCACTGCAACAAGAAACCTGTGCAATGCAATGAAGAGTAGCCCATGTTCATTACAACTGGAGAAGAGCTCGTGCAGCAACAAAAACCCAGCACAGCGAAAAATAAATAAATTTTTAAAATTATTTAAAAAAAAGAAACTGTCTCCAAGTGAACTCAGATATAAAATTACTAGAAAAAACACTTAAAAACAACTGTCTTAAATATACTGAAAGGGCAAAATAATACCATAGACAAAGGAAAATTTGGAAATTAAAGAAAATCATAAAAGATCAGGAAATTACAAAAAATCAGGAAAACAGTATATGAACAAAATGAGAATGTTAAAGAGATGAATATAATAATAAGGAATACAATGGAAATCCTGTAACTGGGAAGTATGATAACTAAAATATACATTTATTAGATGAATTCAATGGCAGTTATGAGCAGACATAAGACAGAAAAAGTGAACTTGAAAATAAGATAATTGAATGTGTCTAATTTGGATAAAATAAAGAAAAATAATTGAAGAAATAAGAAAGAATCAGTGCCTAAAGGACCTGTGGGATACAATTAAGTTATTCCCAGAATAAGAAGAAATGTTTCAGCAGTATTAATTCATATTTTTGAACATGGAGTCTTTTTCTATTTATCTGTGTGTCTTATTTAGTTTTCTTCATCAACATTTATATTTTCACTGTTCAAATTTTTAATCTATTTGGATAAGTTTTTTCCTAAGTATTTATTTGTGTTGCTACTTTGAGAGGGATTATTTTATTAATTTTATTTTCAGATAATTCATTGTTTATGTACAGAAATATGAATGATTTCTGTATGTTGACTTTGCAGCCTTTACCTTGAGTGAATTCACATTTTAGTTGTAAAGAATACTTTTAGTTAGGGTTTATCTACATATATGATCATGTCTTCTGCAGCAATAATTTTATTTCTTCCTTCTTTACTTCTTTCCAAGTATTTAAGTTTTACTTCTTTTTTTCTATATTTCAACCTTTAAATGATTTTCTCTTCTAGAAATTTTACTCTAAGGCATCAGGAGGAACAGGGCCATTCCAAACAACACTTTGCTCAGCTAAATATTCAATGCTATCACTTGCAATTTCAACCTTCCACAAAACACTGGAAAACAGATACAATTCAGTCAAGACCTTTACCAACAAGGATGATCTTTCCTCCAGTGTCCAATAACAGGTTCATCATTTCTATCTGAGACCTCATCAGAATGGGCTGTACCATCCATGTTGCTGCCCACATTCTGTGCCTGATTACTTATGTATTCTCTAAGAAGACTGAGACTTCCTGTACAGCTCCCTTCTTTTCTTTCTAAGACCTCACTAGAATTGTCCCTAATGATTCATTCACAGCAATATGGACTTATTTTCCAGCATACACCTCATTTAACCTCTACCCTTTTCCCGATTTTAAAGTTATTTCTCCATTTTCTTTTTTTTTTTTTAAGTTTAAGAAATACACTCCATTTTCATCTGTTACAGTAGCAACTGTATTTCTTGATACAAAATTTGTGCCTTAGTCTCTTTCTATAACAAAAAATGCTTTCTATAACAAAAACTGGGTGATATATAAGTAATAATCATTTATTTCTTGGTGTCTGATGACAGCCAGCTTCTTGGCTCGTAAACTGCTATCATTTTGCCATGACCTCATGTGGCAGAGAGGACAAGAGAGCTCTCTGGTGTTTCTTTTATAAAAGCACTAATCTTATTCATGAGAACTCCATTCTCATGACCTAATGCTCCTCAATGTCTCCCTCTCCAGATACCATCACATTGGGGAATAAATTTCAACATATGAATTTGGGTGGGACACAAATATTCAGTCTACACAATTTTTTAAGATGGCTTGTTCAGGCAATGATGGGACTGAAGAAGTCTGAACACCCCTAGGTTTCTGTTTCTCTCTTAAGGCTCTTATTTCACAATATCTGGCAGTGTTATTATTACTATAAGCTGGACAACTTTGATTTGCTATATTACAGAACTATTTTATTCTCATCTATGTCCAAATTTGTTTACACAATTTCTTTGCAAATATTTTGCAGGTATAATATGAATTATATAACTTAGTATTATATAAGGTGAGAAAAATTCTATTATTCATGGTAAAAAGGCAATTATCTTTAGAAAGAATAGAAGGACCATGTTTTGAGTAATTTAAATTCTACTCTAAGATGGTAACAGATGAAACAGAGGGAATAGGATATGTACTATAACCTTGGAAGAAAAACTGAAAATCTAGATTAGATAATTGTATATGAAGCACTGAAATGATCTGCCCAAGATTTCTTAAGGAAGCTCCAGGATTCACATAAAGGTTTGAAGCCCTTGACTTTCTGACAGCAGAGAGCTACTTCACAAAAGATACTCTTAGGAGCAAAAGTGATTGCCCAAGAGGAACATCTGGAAGAAGTGATGTTAGGCTGAAATGTCTCCTATGTGATATCCCAGCAGATGTTTCCAAAAACATAATAATTTCTACAGAACTTTTGTTATTGTTCAGTTGCTAACTCATGTCCAACTAATTGTCACCCCATAGACTGCAGCACACCAGGATCCCCTTTCCTCCACCATCTCCCAGAATTTGTTCAAATTTATGTCCATTGAATCAGTGATGCTTTCTAACCATCTCATCCTCTGTCACCCTCTTCTCCTCTTGCCCTCAATCTTCCCCAGCATCATCAGGGTCTTTTCCAATGAGTCAGCTCTTCACATCAGGTAGCCAAAGTATTGGAGCTTCAGCTTCAGCATCAGTCTTTCAATGAATATTCAGGGTTGATTTCCTTTAGGATTGACTGGTTTGATCTCTTTGCAGTCCAAGGGGCTCTCAAGTGTCTACTCTAGCACCACAGTAGGAAAGTATCAATTCTTTGGTGCTCAGCCTCCTTTACAGTCCAAAACTCACATCTGTATATGACTACTGGAAAAAAAAATAGCTTTGACTATATGGATCTTTGTTAGCAAAGTGATGTCTATGCTTTTTAATACTCTGTCTAGGTTTGTCATAGCTTTCCTTCCAAAGAGCATGCTTACAGAACTTTCACAGCTTTCAAAGTCTTATGAGTCATACTTGTTGAATGGGGACTATTTGCAATTATAATTTTATAGCCTCTATTACATCATTTGTTATAAAGTTCAAGTAACACACAGACCAGTCATGAGAAGAAGGGTAGAAAGTGAAAGAGGAAGAAACAAGGTACAGTCTCTCATATCAAAGTGCTTACTGTCTAGAGGGTTTAGGAGATAAATAATCATAATGAAGCAGGATAACTGCTGTAATGGAGGTGACTCCATGGTCAAAGGGAGCATGTACTCTGAGAATCATTCTTTCAGAATCAATTGGCAAAAAAGACAGCTTTTAGATTATATGATCTAGAGGGTAATGAGAACTCTGGTTCTCCATATCTCAATGATTTGATTAAAAAAAAAATAAGCTGTTTGAGAGTTATAGGTGGAAGATGTAGAGTCAGAAACAATGAGAGTATCTGATAAAATCTGACCTGCGGGAGGTGCAATGCCAAGAATCTTTGGGCCGATCATATTTGGAAAATCATATTAATAAAGCTATAAAGATCAAAAATTTTATTAAACATGACAGTACTTACTTTGTTAATTAATTCCATAAATATGTGCATTCATTCTTTCACCAATTGAAGGGAAGATCATTAAGTAATTTATTTGAGTATACCAAGCTGTCTTCAAGGATCTCTACATGTTTAAAACTCATCTCATTTTAAAGCTTCTCACTATATACCTAAATTTAGTTAATTACTTGAAAATGGTAAAAACATTCATAACTAATAATTTCATTAACTGCTAACACCAAATAATTTCCATTAAATATGAAAAGTCAAATTCTTTTGTTCACAACATTATAAAATTTCGCCAGTTAAGTTCAGTTAAGTTGCGCAGTCATGTCCGACTCTTTGCGACCCATGGAATGCAGCACGCCAGGCCTCCCTGTTCATCACCAACTCCTGGAGTTTACTCAAACATCCAACCATCTCATCCTCTGTTGTTCTCTTCTCCTCCTGCCTTCAATCTTTCCCAGCATCAGGGTCTTTTCAAATGAGTCAGCTCTTCACATCAGGTAGCCAACGTATTGGAGTACAAGCTTCAAAATCAGTCCATCCAATGAATATTCAGGACTCATTTCCTTTAGGATGAACTGGTTGGATCTCCTTGCTGTCCAAGGGACTCTGAAGAGTCTTCTCCAACACCACAGTTCAAAAGCATCAATTCTTAAGCACTCAGCTTTCATTATAGTCCAATTCTCATATCCATACATGACTACTGGAAAAATCACAGCCTTGATTGGGTGGAACTTTGTTGGCAAAGTAATACCTTTGCTTTTTAATATGCTGTCTAGGTTGCTCATAACTTTCTTTCCAAGGAATAAACATCTTTTAATTTCATGGCTGCAATCACCATCTGCAGTGATTTTGGAGCCCAGGAAAATAAAGTCTTCCACTGTTTCCACTGTTTCTCCATTTATTTGCCATGAAGTGATGGGACAGGATGCCATAATCATAGTTTTTTGAATGTTGAGTTTTAAATCAACTTTTTCACTCTCTTCTTTCACTTTCACCAAGAGGCTCTTTAGTTCTTGGTTCACTTTCTGCCATAAGTGTGGTGTCATCTGCATATCTGAGGTTAATGATATTTCTCCCAGCAATCTTGTTTCCAGCTTGTGCTTCAATCAGCCCAGTGATTCTCATGATGTACACTGCATATAAGTTAAATAAACATGGTGACTGACAATACACAGTCTTGACGTACTCTTTTTCCTATTTGGAACCAGTCTACTGTTCCATGTCCAGCTCTAACTGTTGCTTCCTGATCTGCATGCAGGTTTCTCAGGTGGCAGGTCAGGTGGTCTGGTATTCCCATCTCTTTCAGAATTTTCCACAGTTCTTGTGATCCACACAGTCAAAGGTCTTGGCATAGTCAACAAAGCAGAAATAGATGTTTTTCTGGAACTCTCTTGCTTTTTTGATAATCCAGCAGATGATGACAATTTGATCTGTTTCCTCTGCCTTTTCTAAAACCAGCTTGAACATCTGGAAGTTCACAGTTCACATTTTGTTGAAGCCTGACTTGGAGAATTTTGAGCATTACTTTACTAGTGTGTGAGATGAGTGCAATTGTGTGGTAATTTGAACATTCTTTGACATTGCCTTTCTTAGGAATTGGAATGAAAACTGACCTTTTCCAGTCCCGTGGCCACTGCTGAGTTTTCCAAATTTGCTGGCATATTGAGTGTAGCACTTTCACAGCATCTTCTTTCAGGATTTGAAATAGCTCAACTGGAATTCTATCACCTCCACTAGTTTTGTTTGTAGTGATGATTCCTATGGCCCACTTGACTTCGCATTCCAGGATGTCTGCCTCTAGGTGAATGATCACACCATCGTGGTTATCTGGGTCATGAAAATCTTCTTTTTGTACAGTTTTTCTGTGTATTCTTGCCACCTCTTCTTAATATCTTCTGCTTCTGTCAGGACCATACCATTTCTGTCCTTTATTGAGCCCATCTTTTTTTTGCATGAAAATGTTTTGCATTAAATGTTCCCTTGGTATCTCTAACTTCCTTGAAGAGATCTCTAGTTTTCCCCATTCTATTGTTTTCCTCTATTTCTTTGCACTGATCACTGAGGAAGGCTTTCTTATCTCTCCTTGATATTCTTTGGAACTCTGAATTCAAATGGTTATATCTTTCCTTTTCATTCAGAAGGCTCAAACAAATCTTGTGCACATCAGGACCCAGGGATCCCACAGAGACTGAGACAGAACTGTGTTTGAGTATCTCTTATGGAGGTATGGGTTGGTGGTGCTCTGCCACAGGGACAGAGGCCCTGGGTTCAGCAGACATGGGTATGGCATAAACCCTCTTGGAGGAGGCCGCCATTAATCCCACCATAAAGCTGCCAGAACCTACACACGACTAGGAAACAGACTCTTGGAGGGCACAACAGAAACTTGTGCACCAGGACCCAGGAAAAAAGAGTAGTGACCCCATAAGAGACTGTCCTAGACTAGACTATGGGTATCAGGGAGTCTCCGGGGGAGCATGGATCCATGGTGGCCTGCTGCAGGGTTGGGGACACCAAGTGTAGTAGTACATGCATGGAATCTTTTGAGGGAAGGTCACCATTATCTTCATTACCTCCACCATAGTTTGGCCCCAGGTAAATAGCACAGAGGGAACACAGCCCCGCTCATTAACATAAAATTGGATTAAACATTTACTGAGTATGGCACCACCCATCAGAACAAAACCAAGTTTCCCTTCAGTCAGTCTCTCCCATCAGGAAGCTTCCATATGTCTCTTATCCTCTGGCCACAGTGGCGGTTTGATCGCTAAGTGATGTCCGACTCTTGCGACCCCATGGACTGTAGCCTGCCCAGCTCTTCTGTCTGTGGGATTCTCCAGGCAAGAATACTGGAATGGGTTGCCATTTTCCTATCCTCCATCAGATGGCAAACAGACTGAAAACCACAATCACAGAAAACTAACCAATCTAATCACATGGACCACAGCCTTGTCTAACTCAGTGAAACTATGAGCCATGCCATATAGGGCCACCCAAGAAGGACAGGTCATGGTAGAGAGTTCTGACAAAGTGTGGTCCACTGGAGAAGGAAATGGCAAAGCACTTCAGTATTCTTGCTTTGAGAATCCCAATGAATGATATGAAAAGGCAAAAAGATAGGACACTGAAAGATAAGGCAAAAAGATAGGACACTGAACTCCCCCAGGTCAGTAGGTGCCTAATATGCTACTGGAGATCAGTGGAGAAATAACTCCAGGGAAACTGAAGAGATGGAGCCAAAGTGAAAACAACACCTAGTCATGGACTGGTGATGGAAGCAAGGTCCGATAAAGACCAATATTGCCTAGGAACCTGGAATGTTAGGTCCATGAATCAAGGTAAATTGGAAGTGGTCAAACAGGAGATGGCCAGAGTGAATGTCGACATTTTAGGAATCAGCGAACTAAAATGGACTGGAATGGGTGAATTTAATTCAGATGAACATTATATCTACTACTGTGGGCAAGAATTCCTTAGAAATGGAATAGCCATCATAGTCAACAAAAGAGTCCAAAATGCAGTACTTGGATACAATCTCAAAAAGACAGAATGATCTCTGTTCATTTCCAAGACAGACCATTCAATATGACATTAATCCAAGTCTATGCCCTGACCAGTAACACTAAAGAAGCTGTTACTGAAGTTGAATGGTTCTATGGAGACCTACAAGACCTTTTAGAACTAACACCCCCAAAAGATATCCTTTTCATTCAACTTCAGCAACTCTGAAGTTGAATGGTTCTATGAAGACCTACAAGACCTTTTAGAACTAACACCCCCAAAAGATATCCTTTTCATTATAGGGGACTGGAATGCAAAAGTAGGGAGTCAAGAAACACCTGGAGTCTCAGGCAAATTTGGCCTTGGAATACAGAATGAAGCAAGGCAAAGGCTAACAAAGCTTTACCAAGAAAATGCACTGGTCAAAACAAACACCCTCTTCCAACAACACAAGAGGGAATTTTACATATGGGCATCACCAGATGGTCAACACCGAAATAAGATTCATTATATTCTTTGCAGCCAAAGATGGAGAAGCCTATACACTCAGCAAAAACAAGACAGTGATCTGACTGTGGCTCAGATCATGAACTCCTTATTGTCAAATTCAGACTTAAATTGAAGAAAGTAGGGAAAACCACTAGACTATTCAGGTATGACCTAAATCAAATCCCTAACGATTATACACTGGAAGTGAGAAATAGATTTAAGGGACTAGATCTGATAGACAGAGTGCCTGATGAACTACAGATGGAAGTTTGTGACATTGTACAGGAGACAAGGATCAAGACCATCTCCAAGAAAAAGAAATGCAAAAAAAGCAAAATGGTTATCTGAGGAGACCTTGCAGATGGCTATGTAAAGAATAGAAGCAAAAAAAAGCAAAGGAGAAAAGGAAATATATGCCTATTTGAAATCAGAGTTCTAAAATATCACCTGCTACTGCTGCTGCTAAGTCGCTTCAGTCGTGTCCGACTCTGTGCGACCTCATAGACGGCAGCCCACCAGGCCCCACCATCCCTGGGATTCTCCAGGCAAGAACACTGGAGTGTGTTGCCATTGCCTTCTCCAGGCTACAGCAAAACTCAGAGTCCATAGAGAAGCAGAACTTAGACTGACAGAGGGAGAGTGACTTGGTAAAGGTCACACTGCTAATTGGCAGGTCTGACATTTATAATTTAAGGTTTGCTTCACTGAGTTTCTTTTTGAGGAAATAGTTTTGTTTTGCTTTGTTGCAGAAATCAGATAAATAATCTGACATCTTAGAGATTTCACTCATGGTGAAAAAAACTTCTGGCAAAAGAGTGGGAGAAAGAGAGAAGAATGGTTTGTGTGTGTCATGTGCCTGTCAGAAGTTATTTATAAGGAACCTTCACCTCTCCATCAGAAAAGTAGCACAATACAGTGCTTAAAAGGATGGATGCTGGATCTGTTGGACTTTGAATCCCAGTTCAACCATCTAAGTGACCTTCATCTATATACATAATTTCTTTGTGTTTCAGATGTTCCATCTGTAAAATGAGAAAAATAAACTATTTCATAAATTATAGTTCAAATTCAATATGTTGATACATTTTAGAAGAAGGGCATGGCATATTATAATTTCCAAGTTATTCATTGTGGAAATGACCTTCAGGAAGACTATGTCTGTCTTGACATCTCTGATGATCCAAAAGAGAATTAGATGAGGAACGCCTGAATGATGAAGAGCCCAGAGATTAATTTCTCAATGTAGAAATTTGGAGTTTGAGGTGAGTGATGCGATTGTGGAGCACATTTTCCTCTGTGTCACTAGAAAATAAATCACATAGATATGAATGGGTATGGAAATACAATCTGGAGGTACAAGGAGAAACAATTAAAAAGCATTTGTAGCACAAATGGAAAGATAAAGAACACAGTGTTTATTTTCCATGGTACAATTGTGAAACCCTAAAATATCAGATATATTGTAAATTATTATAAGTATATTAGAGGTTATTTAGTCCAGAAAATCATTCCACAAATAGAGAACTTGATATTTAGGAAAATGATTTTTTCAATATTACATCTAAACACATGGGAGAATTGAGAGAACCACAGTTCATGCCTCCCAAACTATCTAGTGAGCTATGACAAGCATAATCCTAACCAAACTGACATTGTCAGCACTGGTTTATTTTACATCTTAATTTCCTTTGTTCACTCCAACCCAATGGTCTGAAGTTCAGTTTTATAGAATGCACCAAGACAGAAGGAGTCATGAACTGGTAACTAGACAGTTTTCAGGCACCTGATGATAGCCAGGAGTCCCAGGGGTTGAGCATTCCACTTGCAGCAACAAGTCCATCAGGCAAACAGGTTATTGGCACAGCCACTGGGACCCAACCATACTCCAAAGTAATAGTATAGAGAGCCAAGAAGGAGCACTGTCTCAGAGGAATTGCTATATTGCATTGGGAATAAACAGTGAAAGGGTTATCCCTTCCTAGAAGAGTACCACAGTATAAAGTTTTGTGAACAAGAAAGAGAACAAGAGCCCAGTAACTAGAACCAGTCAGTAGGCTTGCCAGGTTGTGCTAGTGGTAAAGAACCCATTTGCCAATGCGGGAAACATAAGAGATGCTGGTTTTATCCCAGGTCCAGAAGGTCCCCTGGAGGAGGGCATGACAACCCACTCCAATATTCTTGCCTGGAGAATCCCATAGATAGAGGAGCTTGGTGGGCTACAGTCCATGGGGTTGCAAAGAGTCGGACACAACTGAAACGACTTTGCAAAGCACAGTAGGATTATAGTAGGATGAACTGAGTGATCAAAGCCTCAAAGACCCAGCCTTGGGTCCTTTATATTTCTCCTGATTTTAAAGACAGGTTGCTCAACTCTGGGCACATCAGAACTTGCAGTGGATAAAGTCCTTGACGATGTCACTTTAAGGTGTAGGGGCAGAGTCACGTTAGTCATCAAAGCTGTTCCAAACCCCTGTTTGTGTCACTGGGAGAGACCCACGGCTGTAACTGTGGTCTACAGTTACAATAGAAACTGACCTACTTTATTCTGTACCACAATCCATTAGCATATGCCCACACTTAACAGAAACTAAGGCAGATGGAGACATAAGACAAAATGCAGAACCAACCAGAGTCAGCATCAGCCAAGGTGGCAACAGTCAGCTGCTCTGAACCAGGTGCTAACCAACCATGAGGGTAACCAGAGACCCAAAGTGTACAGAAGTTGCCTTTGTTTTATTAACATCCTAAAATCTCTGCCTGAACTGCTACCGGCCAGGGTTCTTGGCTGCCTTAATCAATGTAAATTGATCAGAGACCAGACAAGAAATTCAGGCAAGGCTTTACTGGGGCCTCTGATGCAGTAGGAAGCAGTGAGAACCTATTGTTTGATAGTGCCCTTACTGCCTAGCTCCCCGAGAGGTGGTGGGGCGGTGGGCGAGAGCTTATTTATTATATGGGGTGAGAGTAGGGCTGTGTCCTGGGGTTGGGCTGGACTGGTGGCTTAGGTAGTTTGCCCACATCTTAAGTGATGCTGTGTACTGGAAAGGGGGGCTGGTCATGCTCAGTAATCTGGATTTGCCACCAATCCCCTGCTTTTGCTTCAAGGTCTTCAGAAGTGGCAGTGGGGTGTTTTTTGTTTTGTTTTGTTTTTGGTCTCCTCATATTTTTGTTCAGAATTTACCCTAACTGAGTCCAAAAGACTGTTCTATACATCAGTGTCTGTTTTGCTGTCTCGTAAACAGGGTTATTGTTACTATCTTTCTAAATTCCATATATATGCGTTAGTATACTGTATTGGTGTTAAGGGAGAGGGTGGGATGATTTGGGAGAATAGCATTGAAATACGTATAATATCATATATGGAACGAGTCGCCAGTCCAGGTTCGATGAACGATACTGGATGTTTAGGGCTGGTGCACTGGGACAACCCAGAGGGATGGTATGGAGAAGGAGGAGGGAGGAGGGTTCAGGATGGGGAACACATGTATACCTGTGGCGGATTCATTTCGATGTTTGGCAAAACCAATACAATATTGTAAAGTTTAAAAATAAAATGAAAAATGAAAAAAAAAAAAAAAGAATTTACCCTAACTGTGCATGAATGCATTTTTTTTGTAATTTTAATTTTTATTATTTTTAACACCAAAAACATTTTGTATTGGATTATAGCCAATTTACAATGCTGTGGTAGTTTCAGGTGAACAGCAAAGGGACTCAGCCATACATATGCGTGTATCCATTCTTCCCCAAGCCCCCTACATGCAGTTATTTTTAGTTCCATATATTTTCTTGTATTTTGTTGCTTAAGAAGAGGTGTGTCCAGGTGTAAGCCTTGCAATATTACAGCAAAAAGTCCCAGGTCCCAGACCTGTATCCAACATGAGGACTTGCATTTTGCTAGGCACAAACAGTGCTGTGTGCAAAGGAGTCCAAAAGACTGTACATGATCTGGCAATTTCTAGAAATTGTTGCCACTTTCCCTGAATTCTGAGGAAGTACCCACTTCTTACTTCTTAAAAGTTTCTTGCCTCCCTCCCCTTAACAAGGTTGTATCTTTACAGTAGGAGTTCTCCATTTATCATTCCTTGATCAACAACTAAAGTTTCTGCTCTGGTTTGCTGGACCTGGTCTCATTCAAAAGACATGAGAGGCACTGGGCATGGAAGAACACAACTGGCATTCATCTGATCCAAGAGGGTCAGAAACAGTTGGAGGTCCTAAGAGCTTGAGTAAAATGTAGTTGAAATGTATAGTGAAAATGACTATACTACCCAAAGCAATCTACAGATTCAATGCAATCCCTATGAAGGTAGCAATGGTATTTTTCACAGAGCTAGAACAAATAATTTCAAAATTTGTATGGAAATACAACCTGCCTGACTTCAGGCTCTACTACAAAGCCACAGTCATCAAGACAGTATGGTACTGGCACAAAGACAGAAATATAGATCAATGGAACAAAATAGAAAGTCCAGAGATAAATCCACACACCTATGGACACCTTACCTTTGACAAATGAGGCCCTTAAGAATATACAGTGGATTAAAGAAAATCTCTTTAACAAGTGGTGCTGGGAAATCTGGTTAACCACTTGTAAAAGATTGAAACTAGAACACTTTCTAACACCATACACAAAAATAAACTCAAAATGGATTAAAGATCTCAACGTAAGACCAGAAACTATAAAACTCCTAGAGGAGAACATAGGCAAAACACTCTCTAACATAAATCACAGCAGGGTCCTCTATGACCCACCTCCCAGAGTATTGGATATAAAAGCAAAAATAAACAAATGGGACCTAATTAAACTTAAAAGCTTCTACACAACAAAGGAAACTATAAGCAAGGTGAAAAGACAGCCTTCAGAATGGGAGAAAATAATAGCAAATGAAGCAACTGACAAACAACTAATCTCAAAAATATACAAGCAACTCCTGCAGCTCAATTCCAGAAAAATAAACAACCCAATCAAAAAATGGGCCAAAGAACTAAATAGACATTTCTCCAAAGAAGACATACACATGGCTAACAAACACATGAAAAGATGCTCAACATCACTCATTATCAGAGAAATGCAAATCAAAACCACAATATGGTGCCATTTCACGCCAGTCAGAATGGCCATGATCCAAAAGTCTACAGGCAATAAGTGCTTGAGAGGGTGTGGAGAAAGGGAACCCTCTTACACTGTTGGTGGAAATGCAAACTAGTACAGCCACTATGGAGAAGAGTGTGGAGATTCCTTAAAAAACTGGAAATGGAACTGCCTTATGACCCAGCAATCCCACTGCTGGACATACACACCAAGGAAACCAGAATGGAAAGAACACGTGTACCCCAATGTTAATTGCAGCACTGTTTATAATAGCCAAGGCATGGAAGCAACCTAGATGTCCATCAGCAGATGAATGGAGAAGAGAGCTGTGGTACCTATACACAATGGAGTATTACTCAGCCATTAAAAAGAATACATTTGAATCAGTTCTAATGAGGTGGATGAAACTGGAGCCTATTATACAGAGTGAAGTAAGGGAGAAAGAAAAACACCAATAGAGTTTACTAATGCTTATATATGGAATTTAGAAAGATGGTAAGGTAAGAAAGATGGTAACTCTGTATGCGAGACAGCAAAAGAGACACAGATGTATAGAACAGTCTTTTAGACTCTGTGGGAGAGGGCAAGGGTGGGATTATTTGGGAGAATGGCATTGAAACATGTATAATATCATATATGAAATGAATTGCCATTCCAGGTTCGATGCAGGATACAGGATGCTTGCGGCCGGTGCACTGAGACGACCCAGAGGGATGGTACAGGGAGGGAGGTGGGAGGGGGGTTCAGGATGGGGAACACGTGTATACCTGTGGCAGATTCATGTTGATATGCAGCAAAACCAATGCAATATTTTAAAGTAATTAGCCTCCAATTAAAATAAATAAATTTATATTAAAAAAAAAAGAAATGTAGTTCAATATTTGAACTAAATGGCAACCCACTCCAGTATTCTTGCCTAGAGAATCCCATGGACAGAGAAGTCTGGCAGGCTACATTCCATAGGGTCCCACAGAGTCAGACATGACTGAAGCAACTTAGAACAGCACACAGAGTCACTTATAGGTACTCCTGGGTACAGCACTTTGATAGCATCATCTTTTTAGGGCTTTGAATAGCTCTACTAGAATTCCATCTCATCCACTAACTTTATTGACAGCAGTGCTTCCTAAGGCCCACTTGACTTCACTTGAGAGCTGGATGGCATCACCGATGCAATGGACACAAATTTGAGCAAACTCCAGGAAACAGTGAAGGACAGGGAAGCCTGGCATGCTGCAGTCCATGGGGTTGCAAGAAGATGGATATGGATGAGTGACTGAAAAATACTGTCAAAAGACAATAACAAATTTTTAAAACTGTTATTAAATATCTTGATTTCCCCCATCGTATCAATTTTATCCTGTTCTGAGTTCCATTCTTTCAGAATCTTTTAAAATCTAACAAGGTTTATGAACTTACTTGAACTCAGTTGTTCATACATGATAATGAATTTATTCGTTTATTTATTTATTCATTATTATCCATGGATCCCCTCAGCAAATCCTTAGAGGATATAAAACACATAAGAGTAACAGTCCTATGTGCAGACAGACATCCAAAGGAATAATATATCTTTGAACAAAAATATACAGATATTTCCATGGAAAAGCAATCTCTGCAGTTACAGATGGTTGTTTGGAGGCAGTTAGGGACCTCCTAGAGTATTTACACTGGGGAAAAAAGATGTTTGTATTAATTACACAAGAAGAGGTAACTTAGATTTAAAAAATATATATATGTTCAAGGGCACATTGGAGTAAAATATATATATAAATAAATGGCCTCTACTGGGAACTACATTAACACTGAAACAATGTCCTTCTCCTGATTCTGAAGCAAAGTTTTGGGAATATGTCTGTCATGTTCTTTGTGACAGTTTGGCTGGGATGCTGTCTTGGGTATGATTCTCACCAACAGCTGAATTCCTTTGTGTAGGTCATAGCTAGACGTGGACAGTACAACCTCTCTCTTGGCTTGCATGTATCTATGAAGCTTGTCCTGATTTTTCCATAATATATGAATTATCAAATCATGCAATTGTTAAAAATAACCTGTTTAGAGCTATACCAGCCCAAGAACTCCTATAACAACAGATCAAGGAAATTCTTATGATCATGGATATTTGTTTTTGCCACTTTATTTTTATTTAATTGAAGGATAGTTGCTTTACAGAATTTTGTGGTTTTCTGTCATACATCAACAAGAACCAGCCATAGGTACACCCATGTCCCCTCACTCTTAAACTTCCTTTCCATCTCCCTCCCCACCCCACTCTTCTGGATTGTCACAGAGTTCCTGTTTGAGTTCCCTGAATTATATGCAAATTCCCATTGGTGATCTATTTTACATATGGTATTCTAAATTTCCATGTTACTGTCTTCATACTTCTTACCCTATCCCTCCTTCCCTCTCTCCATGTTCATAGGTTTGTTCTCTATGTCTTTCCCCATTGCTGACCTGAAAATAAATTTATCAGTACTATCTTTCTAGATTCCTGTCGCTCAGTCGTGTCCGACTCTTTGCGACCCCAAGGACGGTAACGTACCAGGGTGTGTGGCCCATGGGATTTTCCAGGCAAGAATACTGGAGTGGGCTGCCATTTCCTTCTCCAGGGGATCTTCCCAACCCAGGGATTGAACCTGGATCTCCTGTATTGCAGACAGATGCTTTACCATCTGAGCCACTAGAGAAGCCCATATATAAGCATCAGAATATTATATTTATATTTTCCTTTCTGACTTACTTCACTTTAAATAATAGGCTCTAAGTTCATCCACCTCATTAGAACTGACTCAAATGTGTTCCTTTTTATGGCTGAGTAGCATTCCATTGTATATATGTACCACAATTTCTTTATCCATTTATCTAGGTCAATATAAATCTAGGTTGCTTCCATGTTCTAGCTATTGTAAATAGTGCTGCAGTTAACATTGTGGTACATGTGTCTTTTTCAATTTTCGTTCCTCACAGTGAAAGATTGCTGCCACAAGCTGTGTGCTATGCCTATTTGTGACCTCCAGAGGAGAAGATTTCGATCCAGGGCCAGAGACCAAGTTTGATCACTTGGAGTTTTTTGTGTAACAGAATTTTACTAAAGTATGAAAGAGAAAGAGTAAGTCTCTGACATAGACATCAGAAGGGAGCAGAAAAAATGCCCCTTTGCCCCTTTAGCAAGGCATTTTATGTCTGTTAGCAAGTTGTTAATCACATAAGGAAAACACTTCAAGGCGGAGGGAGTTTCACCAGGCCCCTCTCCCACAATATGCATTTTTGAGGTAGAATGGCATGAGATGTGTCATCCCTGCCATAAGACAATTGATGTGAATACTAGCTTGTTGAGCCATTATCAGCCCAAGGATTGAGAAAAGAAAAAATTTAGGTGGAACCATTTTGAAGAAAGGCAGATTTGAAAGCTAATATATAGTTTTATTACCATAATTTAAGAAAAAAAATTCCATAAGAAAAAAGCATTGGTTAGTTCAAGGTTTGAGAAAAGTCAGGCAGAAATCAAGTGTCCTCAACACAGAATTAAAAGAAGCTTCTTTTAACTCTGTGTAGAGAAGAGAAAAGCAAAAAACAACAAAAAAGTCTGCCACTTGCAGTTTATTTCTTCCTGCCTGTTGGGGACTTCTGGCCTTCCTACCTGTTACACACTCAAGAGTATATGGCTAGTAGTGGGATTGCTGGGTCATATGGTGGTTACCATACCACCCTGAACATGCCTGATCTCATCTGATTTTGGAAGCTAAGCAGGGTTGGGCCTGGTTAGTACTTGAATGGGAGATCACAGATATTTTGACATTGGTATTATCACATGCATAATTCTGTAGTGCATTATTTACATTATTTTCACAGCAATTTTCTTGGGTTCCAGTCTGGAAAGGACTCATTCAGCAGGCAAATGAGTACTCCATATTATGCATAATTGGAGATTGAGTGATTTTTTTTTTCAAAAATAACAGAAACATTCATTAAAAACTTCATTCAGGAAGGGATGAATCCATTTATAGGCACAAAGCAAAGGCTGAGGAGGCTTTGAAGTAGAAACTTCCAGAAGAAAAAACAGAGCATATTAGAAGAAAAGGAGATTTTAAGAAATGAAATTAGAACACTATGCTGCTGCTGCTAAGTCACTTCAGTTGTGTCTGACTCTGTGCGACCCCATAGACAGCAGCCCACCAGGCTCCCCTATCCCTGGGATTCTCCAGGCAAGAACACTGGAGTGGGTTGCCATTTTCTCCTCCAATGCATGAAAGTGAAAAGTGAAAATGAAGTAACTCAGTCGTGTCTGACCCTCAGCGACCCCGTGGACTGCAGCCTTTCAGGCTCCTCCATCCATGGGATTTTCCAGGCAAGAGTACAAAAATAAACTCATACTGGATTAAAGATCTAAGTGTAAGACCAGAGGTTATTAAACTCTTAGAGGAAAACATTGAACACTCTTTGACATAAATTGCAGAGAGATCCTCTTTGACCCACCTCCTAGAGTAATATAAATAAAAACAAAAAATAAATAAATGGAATCTAATGTAACTTAAACACTTTTGCACAGTAAAGGAAACTAAAAACAACATGAAAAGATAACCCTCAGAATGGGAGAAAATGATTGCCTATGAAGCTACTGATAAAAAGTTAATTTCCAAAATATACAAGCAGCTCAATATCACAAAAACAAACAACCCAAATCAAAAACAATATAAGATCTAAACATACAAACAGAACATACAGATAGCCAATAAACACATGAAAAAAAATGCCTAACATCACTCATTATCAGAGAAATGCAAATCAAACTAAAATGAGATATCACTAGTCAGAATGACCATCATCAAAAGTCTACAGACAATAAATGCTGGAGAGGATGTGGAGAAAAAGGAGACCTCTTACACTGTTGGTGGGAATGTTACCCAATCACTATGGGTAACAATATGGAGATTCCTTAAAAACTAGGAGTAAAGCTAACATGTGACCCAGCAGTCCCATTACTGGGCATACCCCCTAAGAAAAATCATAATTAAAAAATACACATATACTTCAATGTTTATTGCAGCATTATCTTACAATAGCCAGAGGACATGGAAACAAGCTAGATGTCCATCAACAGATGAATGGATAACAAAGTTGTGGTACATATATACAATGGGATATTACTCAACCATAAAAAGGAATGCATTTGAGTCAGTTCTAGTGAGGCAGATGAACCTAGTATCTGTTATACAGACTGAAGTAAGTCAAAAAAACAAAGCCAAATATATATATTGACACATATATATGAAATCAAGAAAAATGGTACTGATAAACCTATTTGCAGGGCAGGAATAGAGACACAGACATAGAGAACAGACTTATGGACATAGTAGGGGAAGGAGAGGTTGAGACGAATTGAGAGAGTAGCATTGAAACACATATACTACCATATGTAAAACAGACAGCTAGTGGGAATTTGCTGTATATCACATGGGGCTCAATCTAGTACTCTGCAACAACCTAGAGGAGTGGGATGGGGTGGGGATTGTGAGAGAAATTCAAGAGGGAGGGGACACATGTATACTTACATCTCATGCTCCTATACATCAGAAACTAACACCACATTGTAAAGCAATTATCCTTCAATTGATTTTTTAAATTAATAGAACCAACCCAAACAAACAAACAAAAAAAGCATTCAGAGCTGTTTTGTGTCTCAAGGATGTCATGTCATCACAAACAAGGTAAGTAATCCAGAATATGTACTCCTATCCTTTATGCTTCTCCTTCCCATGGGAGCCTACTTAACATTTGTTAGAGAAATCTGGGGGGTTGTCTTCACTTTCACACCTGCATAGAATCTCCTGTTACTAAGGAGTCCCATGAACAAAGGTCTCTTAGCAGGAAGAGCAAGACAACTCAGCAGTGACAAAAGCCAAGAACAGGAGAAGCACACACCTGTGATCCATGACAGGGCTTTCCAGGTGGTCCTAGTGGTAAAGAACCCTCCTGCCAATGCAGGCAACATAAGAGATTCAGGTTCAACCTTTGGGTCGGGAAGATCCCCTGGAGGAGGGCATGGCAACCTTCTCCAGTGTTCTTGCCTGGAGAATCCCCTGGACAGAGAACCCTGGTGGCTATAGTCCATAGAGTTGCACAGAGTCAGACACACATGAAGGAACTTGGCATGCATGCATGTGATCTATGACTCTTCAGCTTCCAGAAAAGATAGTTTTTTGAATGTTGTTTTGTTTTTGTGGGTTTTTTTGTCTGTTTGTTTTAATCTACTTTGTAGTCTGAATCACATTCACAGTATTTGTAATGCCTTTTGGTTTGTGGCCTAGCTTAGCTCAGATATTTAAAAGTTAGCATAGAGTCCTAATGGGACCAATTTCTTGGGGTCAGGCCTCTTTTAAGTGGCTTCTGTTAATTATACTATTCCTCTGGCCCCCAGTCCCCTAAATGTTATTATAAGGCCAGCTAGGGGATGAGTCTAGGTGACAAAAAAATCGAAAAACAGAACAAAAGCATCACATATACCAGAAGACATATACTAAAATAACATCTTTTTTTCTTTCTTTCTCTCATTCTTTCAGAAGGAAAAGGGGTTTAGAAAGGACATTGTTGTTTAGTCACTAAGTCACGTTCAACTCTTTGAAAACCCGTAGTCTGCAGTCATCCAGGCTCCTCTGTCCATAGATTTTCCCAGGCAAGAATACTGGAGTGTATTCAAATACTGGAGTGTATTTTGACCCAGGGATCAAACCAGTGTCTCCTGCTTGGCAGGTGGATTCTTTACCACTGACCATCTGGGAAGTCTAGAAAGGACCTGTGGCAAAAGCAGTGCAGTAAATATTCGTAATCTACCCTAATGCTGAAAAGAGGCAATAAATAAACAATAATAAGTCTATTCCAACTGCTCTATGAAACAATTCTATGTTAACTCTCTCTTGCTTCTCCTTCAGTGAAGTCAATCAAAAATTCAACATTGGCCTAGTTACCATAAGAATTTTGATTTTATTCTCAGAAAGTTCAATTAGATTTTAGTGAAACAAACAGATTTGAAACAATGCTTACTATGAAATATACAATATAAACAAGTCACAAAAGTAGATTAGGAAACAAAATAACATCAGACCCCCAACTATCAACACCCCACAATGGGGCATTACATTCAACAATATGAGAGAAAATTATTTTGAATTTTAAATTTTATATCCAGTTAAATGATCAAATAAGAAAAGAAAGAAAGACATGAGTAAATATGAAAATACTAAAAAAAAAAAAAAAAAAACAAAACAAACTTGTAACTCTTTAGGAAAGTAGGAAGTTAAAATGTGGTCCTTCAAAATCAAGGAAATAAACCAAAACAAAGAATTCCTGGCATCTACAAATCAATAACTAAAAATAGAAGTGAAAGATGCTCAACCCCATTGTCAATTTGTTTCTAGGAGCCTAGAGAACAGTCATTCCAAGATGGTGTCCAAGAACTCAGACTCCATCACCAAAGAAAAGTAACAGAACAGAGATGATCAACTTATTACCAACTAGGGTTCCTGGTCTATCTTATCAATATAAGTTGATAAGATTCCAAACAAGAGATTCTAGCAAGGCTTTATCAGGGTTCTTGCTGCAGTGAGGAGGTGGTGTGTGGGCATGGTGAAAACAATAGGTTCCAGTGCTTGCCTGCTGGGAGTGGGGAGTGTGAGTAGTCAGCTAGTTTCTTAAGAAGGGTGAGGTTAGGAGTAAGTCCAGGGGTAGGGCCAGAGGACTGGCCTTAGATGGTATGTCTGTACCCTTCTTGGTGCTATTTGAGATATTGGTCTTTTGTATCATGTTGTGTTGTTCATAATTTGCCTCAACTGTGCATGCATGCAGTTATTTTTAGTCTATAACTTATATTTTTTGCTTTTTCCATTTTGTTGCTCCAGGAGAAGTTAGTCTAGGGGCAAACACCACTGCAAAGGGTCCCAGACTGCTTCAAAGTCTCTGTGCTTGCATTTATGAACAATTGATTTAGACTTCAATAAAGAGCTTGTCCAGGAAGAAGTGAGTTTGTGTTCAGTCTCTCAGTCATGTTTGACTCTTTGAGTCCTCATAGACTGTAGCCCATCAGGCTACTCTGTCCACAGAATTTTCCAGGCAAGAATACTGGAGTGGGTTTGCCATTTCTTCCTCCAGGGGACCTTCCCGACTTAAGTATTGATTGAACCTATGTCTCTTGCATCTTCTGTATGGACAGGCAGAGTCTTTACCACTAGTGCCACCAGGGAAGTCCCAACAAAAATAAAAGACAGTTATTAATTACTTGAAAAAGAGTCTCAAAAAAAACGTGTAATGATAGTTTATGACTAACTCAGCAGTGAACTATTGCTCACTCTCATAGTAATATAAAGAGAATATTCATTAAAGTAAACATGAAAAACATTCAAGGATGGAAAAAAGGCATACAATTACATATATGCAGTATGTGCATTTGTGTGTGTGTGTGTGTGTGTGTGTGTGTGTGTTATTTGAGGGAGCAGGAACTGAATTTGAGCTTAGAGTAGACTTTGCAAACAAACTGCTTTTCTGTGTTACAAGTCTTATTCTAAGATTTAACTTTTGAATTTTTATACGTTCCACTTTAATTAAAGTAGAAAGTAAGACGTTAGACATTTCTCTGCTGCTGCTAAGTCGCTTCAGTCATGTGCGACTCTGCCCCATAGACAGGAGCCCACCAGGCTCCGCTGTCCCTGAGATTCTCCAGGCAAGAATACTGGAATGGGTTTCCATTTCCTCCTCCAATGCATGAAAGTGAAAAGTGGAAGTGAAGTTGCTCAATCGTGTCCGACTCTTCGTGACCCCATGGACTGCAGCCTACCAGGCTCCTCCATTCATGGGATTTTCCAGGCAAGAGTACTGGAGTGGGGTGCCATTGCCTTCTCCAGACATTTCTCTAAGGGCTGTTGATTCACTCAGATTGGAATGTTGTAATGTTGGGGTTTTGAGGGTGTATATGATGTTTCACATATTGCATAATGTTGTCAAAGACACCTGAGAAAACTTGTAGAAAAAGCAGGGATGGGAAGAAAAATAAATGAAACAAAATGCTGATTGCTACTTCTCTCTTTGTGTTCAGCCTCTGTGCCATTCTAGAATGCTACAAATTGCTCAGTTCTGATGCAGAAGAGTATGTGCAGGCCAATTAGATGTTTTTCATCCTCTCCTTCTCTATCTTTTCCTTAATGCTTCCCGGTGATTTTTCATATTGCACATTCAGTTCAGTTCAGTCATTCAGTCGTGTCCAACTCTTTGTGACCCCATGAATCACAGCACGCCAGGCCTCCCTGTCCATCACCAACTCTCAGAGTTCACCGAGACTCATGTCCATCAAGTCAGTGATGCCATCCAGCCATCTCATCCTCTGTCGTTCCCTTCTCCTCCTGCCCCCAATCCCTCCCAGCATCAGACTCTTTTCCAATGAGTCAACTCTTCGCATGAAATGGCCAAAGTACTGGAGTTTCAGCTTTAGCATCATTCCTTCCAAAGAAATCCCAGGGCTGATCTCCTTCAGAATGGACTGGTTGGATCTCCCTGCAGTCCAAGGGACCCTCAAGAGTCTTCTCCAACACCACAGTTCAAAAGCATCAATTCTTGGGTACTCAAATTGGAAAATTCTTCTGTCCTCTTGTAAAAACTCTAAGGCAGATACTGTTGTACTGTAAAATAACTTGTCTATTTTCTATATTGCTTCTGTTTATTTTATTATGATTACATCTGTTGTTTTCTAAAGACATATTCAAAAAATTTTAACAGGATTTTGTAGCTTGGGATTTTAGCTGAATTTGCTTGTGTTTCATAGCAAAGTTTTCCTCTTGGGAAATAAATTGTGCTAGCAAAATTAGGATTATCCTTTTTTGAAGCTATTTCTGCCATAAAGTTAGGCTTTTCAAATTGCATATTTTTTTCTGAGAAATGATAATGTCAAAAATGGGATCAAGTTTCTCTCTGAAAATTAAAGACCCAAGCAGACTAATTTTTGATTTAGCATTAGACTGTAGACTGATTTCAGAAATTCTTTTTAGGTTTCCAGTTTCACTGATTCACTAGCTTTATTAGAGTTTAATATTTCACTACAGTAAGGATTCATTCTATTGGCTAAAGATGTACACGATCTTCACTTTTTTTTTTTAAACAATATGAGCTATAGACATTTGTGAGTATTCAATATATTAAGGAAATACCATCTGACACACAACCTATTGTGAGCAAATGTGACAAAGAATACCTTTTGTAAATGAGATTGTATAGGATGCATTCAGCCTACTTAAAACAGCAAAACTATCTATTGGTTTGAATATATTAGTGATCTCTATGCAGATATGTTCTTCTACTAATGTGACTGATAGATTGAAAAAAGTTAGTCCTTGAAACAGCTCCTAAGCTAAATGTTCTGATTACTGTGTGATTTTGAAAGTAAAGTTTTCTTTCATATTCAAAGCCTTTCCCCAATTTCTTTATGATGTATTTAGTCAACACAAATTTATTTGGTCTTGGAGTTGCAAGGATGAGTGAAACACTCTGTTATCAGAGTTTTTATACCTAGAAAGAATATGTATGAAGGATTGCAGCAAAATCTTTCTATTAAGTGCAACAGTTTTAATTAATGAAGATATGATGTGACTCAAAAGGTAAAAGCTAAGACTTCTGTTCTAAATATACAGATGTTGTAGTGTATTCTAGATGGAGAGAATGGCATCTACAACGTTCATGGGTAAACATTTCTTTTTTTTTTTTTTATTTTATTTTATTTTTAAACTTTACATAATTGTATTAGTTTTGCCAAATATCAAAATGAATCCATCACAGGTATACATGTGCTCCCCATTCTGAACTGTGGAAAATAAGTTACTTGCATCATGGTGTAATGAGTAAACAGACTAGAGATATAATTCTATGCCATATCAGAAAAGGTCTTATGATAAATTTTAAGACCTGAAAGTGTAGAAAAAAACAACATGGCAATGGAGAGTCATTAAAGTTCTCAAATTGATGAGTACTATGAATAGAACTTAAATCAGGCAGCTGTGTAAGAGTGGCTACAAACCTAGAAGCAGGGGATTAGGAGACTAAATAAATCACACATGAGAAAATGTAGACCAAGGAGAGCAGAAATTTGATAATCAATTATGCTAAAACATTATAATACAAAAAAAAAAAAAAACTGTTGACCTGGAATTTAAATGTATGTTTTTATGTACTTGTGTGAAAATACAAACTATGGGGGAGAGATAACAAAATGGTAAAGTAAAAAATTATTGATTATTGCTATGAAATTATAGATCATCTTATATGTCTCTCTTCTCAAATAAGTAACAAATTCCTTAAAGTCAGTGATTCTCATACATTTTTAAAAATTGTGGTGATGTATAAGTAAGAAAATGAAGATCATGGCATCCGGTCCCACCACTTCATGGGAAATAGATGGGGAAACAGTGGAAACAGTGTCAGACTTTATTTTTCTGGGCTCCAAAATTACTACAGATGGTGACTGCACCCATGAAATTAAAAGACGCTTACTCCTTGGAAGGAAAGTTATGACCAACCTAGATAGCATATTCAAAAGCAGAGACATTACTTTGCCAACAAAGGTTTGTCTAGTCAAGGCTATGGTTTTTCCTGTGGTCATGTATGGACGTGAGAATTGGACTGTGAAGAAGGCTGAGCGCCGAAGAATTGATGCTTTTGAACTGTGGTGTTGGAGAAGACTCTTGAGAGTCCCTTGGACTGCAAGGAGATCCAACCAGTCCATTCTGAAAGAGATTAGTCCTGGGATTTCTTTGGAAGGAATGATGCTGAAGCTGAAACCCTACTTTGGCCACCTGATGCGAAGAGTTGACTCATTGGAAAAGACTCTGATGCTGGGAGGGATTGGGGGCAGGAGAAGGGGACGACAGGATGAGATGGCTGGATGGCATCACTGACTCGATGGACGTGAGTCTAAATGAACTCTGGGAGTTGGTGATGGACAGGGAGGCCTGGCCTGCTGCGATTCATGGGGTCTCAGAGTTGGACACGACTGAGCGACTGATCTGATCTGATCTGATCTGATAAGTAAGAAAATTTGTATTTAACTGGAAGAAAGTGAAGAGGAACTAAAAAGCCTCTTGATGAAAGTGAAAAAGGAGAGTGAAAAAGTGGGCTTAAAGTTCAACATTCAGAAAACTAAGATCATGACATCTTGTCCCATCACTTCATGGGAAATAGATGGAGAAACAGTGGAAACAGTGTCAGACGTTATTTTTTGGGGCTCCAAAATCACTGCAGATGGTGACTGTAGCCATGAAATTAAAAGACGCTTACTCCTTGGAAGGAAAGTTATGACCAACCTAGATAGCATATTGAAAAGCAGAGATATTACTTTGCCAACAAAGGTCCATCTAATCAAGGCTATGGTTTTTCCAGTAGTCATGTATGGATGTGAGAGTTGGACTATGAAGAAAGCTGAGCACTGAAGAATTGATGCTTTTGAACTGTGGTGTTGGAGAAGACTCTTGAGAGTCCCTTGGACTGCAAGGAGATCCAACCAGTCCATTCTAAAGGAGATCAGTCCTGGGTGTTCTTTGGAAGGAATGATGCTAAAGTTGAAACTCCCATACTTTGGCCACCTCATGCAAAGAGTTGACTCATTGGAAAAGACTGATGCTGGGAGAGATTGGGGGCAGGAGGAGAAGGGGATAACAGAGGATGTGATGGCTGGATGGCATCACTGACTCAATGGACGTGAGTTTGAGTGAACTCCAGGTGTTGGTGATGGACAGGGAGGCCTGACATGCTACAATTCATGGGGTTGCAAAGAGTTGGCCATGACTGAGTGGCTGAACTGAGCTGAACTGAAATGAAGTCCATTTCCAAAACTTTTTTTTCATCCTAAATAAAAATTCTATAACCATGAAGTAACAACTCCCTATTTCCCTTTAACCCCTGATAATTAATAATCTAATTTGTATTACCATCATATTTTCCTTTTCTATATATTTCATGTAAGTAGAATCATAAAACATATTCTCTTTTGTATCTGGTTTGTTTCACTTAAAAAGTTTTCAAGGTTCACTTATGTCCTAGCAAGTCCATTGTATTTATCCAGGCATCTGTAAATGAACATTTGGATCGTTTCTACCTTCTGGCTATTTTGAATAAAGCTACAAAAACATTGCCATACAAATATCAGTTTGAGTCCCTTCTTTCAATTCTCTCCGGTATGTACCTACCTAGGAGTAGAATTGTTGAAGGTAATGCATATTTAAATTTATATAAAAAAAAAACACCTAACGATTTACCACAAAAGCTGCACCATTTTACATTCTCACTAGCAATGTACAAGGGTGTTAATTTGTACACATCAAGTTGATTTTTAACTCAAATCAGAACAAATTCCTTTAGCCTAGAAATTCTTCCCTTAGGTGAACACACAGTACAAATTTGTATTATTTTTAGTATCCAACAACAAAAAATCATCCTGTGGCTGTACAAAGATAAATAAACTGTGAATATTCATAATAAGGAAAGCTATACAACAATAACAATGAATTAACTATTACTACTACTTCAAAAAATAGATAAAATACCATGATATAATGCTGAGAGAAAGACACATACAAAAATCACCTTAAATATTGCACTATTTATACTTCATAAACAGCCAAAAATATATCATGTCAGAAATAAGAATAAGTTTTACTTTTAAATTTGTGTGGCTAATTCCTGGAAAATAACATGAGGAGTGCTTTTGGAGGGTTATTTACATTCTGTCTCTTTATCTAGGTCCTTGTCCAATTCATTAATATTAATCAAGCTGAACTCTTATAATTTTTGCACTTTTTCTTATAAAGTAGTTATAATCAGCAAAAGAAATAGAGAATAATAATGCAATAGTTTTCTATTTGGTAAAAATCAACTTTCATGGATTTAAAAAAATGAGCATTGTAAATTCAAATCTTGGCCAGCCTATTTCCAGACCCAGGGCATGAAATACACTATGTCAAATATCAGTGCCTCAAGTACTATAACTGTAAGATTGAAAGTTGTTTTAATGATGAAAGATGGAGTATAGGTATTATTTCTGCTATTTATTGTTGTTCAGTTGCTCAGTCGTATTTGACTCTCTGTGACCCCATGGACAGCATGCCAGCCTGCAAGTCTCTAGGCTACAGGCTTCCAAATCTGATTTCTGCTATTAATACACACTTAATAAATACTGCTTCCTTTTTTCTCCATCCACCACATATTCAGCAAAAATGTAAAACTATAATATCAACTTGCAACCATTTAGAATATTTATTAATTTATCTATCAAACAGTAAATTTAGATAATTAGTCTTCCCATTTTCTAATTTCAGAATAACTAAAACATATAAGTATATATTCATTTTCAATTGACATTTTTGTGATTTCATGAGCTATCATAAACTATAATTTAGAAAAATAAAAGAAATGTTTTAGGACTTGAATTAGCGTATATGGATTATATATATATATATTACATCAAAAATAAGTTATAAATTGAGTTTCAAATAAAAGATACTAATCGATCCAATACTATTTTCTCCACAACTCTGTGCAAAGGATATTTGGTACATTGCATAAAATGTAAGTTTAAAAAGTCCTAGAAAAAGTATGCAGCTAGTAACAAAAATACTACCAGTCTATTAAGGTGACTATAATGTTACTTCAAGGAACAGTATAATGAGCTCATTAGAGTAGAATTGAATTCAATTAAGTTATTGTAGGTAATTAAAATTCTGTAAGTATATTCAGGATTCTAATTTTTGATATTACAAGTTATCTCATTTAACTTCAGTAATATGGTAGTGTTCCTGAAACATGGTAGTGTTTAGATGAAAACTGAGACCTGAAGAATTTGACTAAACTTCAAAATATCCCACCATCATTTTTGTTGGTATGGCAAAATAACAACAGCAAAAAACGAAACAAAAATCCTGAGTTTTATATGTATCATCTATTCTTAGCAAGTATATTCAAAGCAAAGCTTTGAGGAATTTAAAATTTTCCTTCAAGAACATTTATTAGTCATGATATACAAAATATAGCTGATTGTAGAATAGTAGGTTTTCTCATTTACAATTGTAATGTACATATTAATTTAAAAATTGTTTAGAATTAATAGTGAAACAACTGAAGAACAAGTGAAATATTCCTTTGTTTGGAGTGAAATCCCGTGTACACTGTCACCTATCCAACATCTCCACCCATTTTCCTTATGCAAAATTATCTTTAAGTAATTCTTTTTTTAGCCACTGAAGGGGAAGTTAGTAGCTCACATATAACATTCAACTAATTTTATGTTAGCAACACATATTTATTTAAAGATATTTGTCTGGAAATCAGGTATACAGACACTATCTGTTCTTCAACCCATTTACCCATCCTTGGATTTATTCGACTGTATGGTATATCTGTTACATAGCCTATACTTGGAAAACAATATGCAGAGGTAGAGAAATACCATTCTATATTCTATAACCAAAAGAAATTATTTCCAATTACACAAGAGACCCAACTCTAAAAGAGTGTATATACACAGCATAAAAGCATACATATAGTATCAATATATCTCAGAGGAGATAAAAATTATCTTTGCTTTGGGGTATGACCAGGGAAGAATTCTTGTAAGTAGTGATGTCTGACACCAAATTTAAAGAATGAATTAGCATGCACCAGATAAGGAGGATATTTATCAGGGATAGACAATGACACATACAAAACCAGCACCCGCTTATTAAATTAATTGTAATTTCAAATTCAATATTCAACCAACACTTTTGATAATTTATTGTATGTAAGAAACTGTTGATATTAATAACTCAAACATGATCTTGCATTCAGATTTCATAGTTCAATATTTTCACTCAATACACAAAGGATAGATACAATTCAGTGATGCCTAAGTGGTAGGAAACAGCTCTGTTCCCCATTAATGCTTGGCATGATTTCACAATAAGGCAGCAAACACACTGAAAGCAATTCAGTATCATTGTTTCCCACATTGGCTCACCTAAAATTATCAGAGAAACATGCTTAATATATGAAATTACCAAAACAAGAAAGTAATGTTTTCCTAGTTGAAATCCCCAAATGGTTTATTTTCTCTCCAGAAGCATAAAGATGAATGGGCTTTCTGGTTTTTATCCCAGCACCTGTTCATTCTATTCACCAAGCTGCTTAATCATGTGTTTCTGCCAAAAGAGTGACAGGCCATATTTCCTCATATGTTTTAATAGTCAGAATTACACAATATTAGATGTGATTTATTTGACATAGAAACTACAAGTTGAGACTTTCCCAAATATTTCTCTGGGTTATTTTAGGAGAAAACTGTCCATATTTTGTATATATCCAATCATATCTTGATAAGATGCATTGCAATCTAGGGAGGAGTAGCTGTGGATAATAAAATAATTTTTTTCTTGTTGCCATATGCATGTTGTTGCAGTGTTTAATAGCACTTTTTTAAAAATTTTCATTGACTAAGTTGGTTTATGCATTTACTGACCCCAAACTTATTTTTTTTTAATGTATGAGTCAATCAGTTTGGCCTGGCAGGAATTCAAGCACATATTTAGTTTTTTGCATTTCGCTGTCTGGTGGAGCTTCCGTTGTCTGTGAAATTTCTCTGTAAGTACTGAGAGAATCTACTTAAGAGCTGATGCAGCTTACAGAGAGATCATCAGAGGTCATGCACAAGATTCTGACTATGGTGTGCATGTACTTTCTCCTTTTGAGAATAGCAGTCCAGCTGTATTTAAAGAGTGGGAGATAAACACATCAATAAACAAACAACATTGAACACACCAACCCAGTCTGGTGGTATCAGATGATTTATGCCCATTCTAATGGTCTCAACACACTTGAATCAAACTTTTATCAAATGCATGAACACAATGAATAAAACATCCCCTGGGTTTGTCAATTCATTTCAGTTCAGTCTCTCAGTTGTGTTCAACTCTTTGTGACCCCATGAACTGCAGCACTCCAGGCCTCCCTGTCCATCACTAACTGCCAGAGTCCACCCAAACTCATGTCCCTTGAGTCGGTGATGCCACCCAACCATCTCATCCTCTGTTGTCCCCTTCTTCTCCCACCTTCAATCTTTCCCAGAATCAGCATCTTTTCAAATGAGTCAGCTCTTTGCATCAGGTGACCAAAGTATTGGAGTTTCAGCTTCAACATCATTCCTTCCAATGAACATTCAGGACTGATTTCCTTTAGGATGGACTGGTTGGATCTTCTTGCAGTCCAAGAGACTCTCAAGAGTCTTATCCAACACCACAGTTCAAAAGCATCAATTCTTCAGTGCTCAGCTTTCTTTATAGTCTAACTCTCACATCCATACAAGACTACTGGAAAAAACATAGCCTTGACTAGATGGACCTTTGTTGGCAAAGTAATGTCTCTGCTTTATAATATGCTGTCTATGTTGGTCATAACTTTTCTTCCAAGGAATAATTTTAATTTCATGGCTGCAATCACATCTGCAGTGATTTTGGTGTCCAAAATAAATAAATAAATAAAGTCAGCCCCTGTTTCCACTGTTTCCCCATCCATCTGCCATGAAGTGATGGGACTGGATGCCATGATCTTAGTTTCTTGAATGTTGAGATTTAAGCCAACTTTTTCACTCTCCTCTTTCACTTTCATCAAAAGGCTCTTTAGTTCCTTTTCACTTTCTGCCATAACGGTGGTGTCATCTGCATATCTGAGATTATTGATATTTCTCCCAATACTCTTGATTCCAGCTTGTGCATCCTCCAGCCCAGCGTTTCTCATGATGTACTCTGCATAGAAGTTAAATAAGCAGGGTGACAATATACAGCCTTGACATACTCTTTTTCCTATTTGGAACCAGTCTGTTGTTCCATGTCCAGTACTAACTGTTGCTTCCTGACCTGCATATAGGTTTCTCAAGAGGCAGGTTGCTGGAGTCCAGCCCCAGCAGATCCAGGGAATTCAAAGGGGAGACGGCTTTGGCGAACTGGATACAATAGCTTTAATTAAATATTAATTAGAGATACAAAGAGTAATAGAATAAGGATAGCTCAGTGGGAAAATTCAGTGGAGAAAAGAGGCTGAATAACTTGGTTTATGTGGAAAGCTAATAAAATTCCAAGGCAAGGAATTTACGTCACCTACGTAGACCACAGGCGTCCTCCCGTTCTCCCGAAGGAGAGGAGACACTAAGGCCTGCCCGGTCAGATCTTAGAAGCCCAGGCATAATTAGCAGGCTTGACAAGCCTCCACATTCCAGATGGGAATTCAGCCAGAAGGTGAGAGAAAGAATGACATGGGGAGACCAGTCTTTCCAGGAACTGATCCCATTTTCATTTTTCCAGGGTCTGTTTTTATACACTGAGATGTTATACAAAAGTCACGTGGGGTCAGCAGTCCTGACTTCTATTAAAGTCAGGTGCTTTATACAAATGTATACGAAGGTCTTAGGGGTGTTACATCATCTTCTGGCCAGAGGGCCTGCTAACAATTTATGACCCTCTCCTTGTGACAGAGATCAGTCAACCAGAACACTTATTTCTCCAGGAGTGATTATTTTTAAAACAGATGAAGGTATCAGATAAAGTTACATTCCTATAGGGTGAGGGTGTAGTGGGTTTTAATTAAGGAAATACTTTGCTTAGCCTAAGGTATAACGTGATTAATATCAAAGGTTAATACTTATTTCTTCTATATATTCATTAATGTGTATAAGGGCAGGGGATGTGGGGACTTAGCAGCAAACATTGGCTCAACAAATGAAAAAACCCTCACCAGTATAATTTCTAATCAGCCCACCATACTATACTAATAGTTTTCTAACTTCTCTAAAGAACCTGTTTTTAGAAGATTTAAAGCATCTCGTGCCTGTCATGATTGGGAGGCTGTGAACAATCACATGTGGCTGCACAAACCTGTAAGACAGGCTAGAGAACCTTCAGAGGAGTTTGTAGGTTGAAACACTCCTGTCATGCCCAGGAATTATTATTAACTGCAGCTCTAATTTAACTCTTTTTCCGAAACAGGTGGTGGGGGATAGCCCCCCGTAAAGTCAGAAGTATAGGTGAGAGCACAAAGCAGTAAAGTAGGCAGACTCTGGTTTTGGGGGTAGATGCTCGAGAACTTCCAGGGGGACTCCTAAGGCTCGATCCTGCCTTTGCGTATGCCGAGCTTTCTTCCTCATGACCTTTGCCACGGGCAGAGTTCCTCACACTGGCTCCCAGCAGCAGGTCAGGTGGTCTGGTTTTCCCATCTCTTGAAGAATTTTCCACAGTTTATTGTGGTCCACACAGTCAAAGGCTTTGGCATAGTCAATAAACAGAAATAGATGTTTTTTTCTGGAACTCTCTTGCTTTTTCCATGATCCAGCAGATGTTGGAATTTGATCTCTTGTTCCTCTGCCTTTTCTAAAACCAGCTTGAACATCTGGAAGTTCACAGTTCACATATTGCTGAAACCTGGCTTGGAGAATTTTAAGCATTACTTTACTAGCGTGTGAGACGAGTGCAATTGTGCGGTAGTTTGAGCATTCTTTGGCATTGCCTTTCTTTGGGATTGGAATGAAAACTGACCTTTTCCAGTCTTGTGGCCACTGCTGAGTTTTCACAGTTTGCTGTCATATTGAGTGCAGCACTTTAACAGCATCATATTTCAGGATTTGAAATAGCTCTTTAACATATATATGTATTTTATAAGCAGTACTGATTCATAGGATGTTAGTATAAATGCTATCAAAGTGTTATGTTTTGTCTTTTCAAGATGACAGAAGGAAGGCTGGCATTGTACTTACTTCTTTTCAAGGCATGTGATTTCGAGGCATACAATTTGTCTTGTTGCTTCAAACAGCACAAACAAATAATTCTCAGTGGTTTCACAGTATGAATAAAACAATGGGTTTCTGGGCAACCACTGCAATAAAGTGCCTAAAGACTTTGAGACTTTGGTCACATGGCTACCTAAGTAGATCAATTAATTTTTGCTTTCTTTATAGTTTCCCATTTAAAATAATCTTAGCACAGAAATTAATTGCTTATCCATAGTTAATCCAGAAAAAAAAATTATGGAAAAAACGTTTCTTCTGAAATCTGAGTCTGAGTGCCTGTACTCTGTCTGCTAACCCCATGCCCATTTTTCTTTCTCTTGCTCATGCTCTCTTATGCAGAAGAAGGAATGGAGGAGATTTGGGGGGTGGGGGAGGAATGACCATGTTATTTCTCCAGATCCCTAAAAATGCATTATATCTCACATCTAAAAAATGAATTGGCGTTGATCCTAGGCTCTAATATGTTGTGTTAAATTCACAAAAAAATGAGCTTTTTCCTGCTCAACAATGCCTGTTCTCGAAGAACTGACAAATACTGGAACAAAGGCTTAGTGTAGAACTGGCTCTTCTTGATCTCTCCCAAACTGATTAGGGTTCTATTTCTGAAGCTCATTTTCTACATGAGTAAAATCCAGATATTGCTTTAGCTCCCTTCCACCTTCAACTCACTACAGTTATATAACATATGAACAAGTTTTAGATGGGCTTTTTATTGAAAAATTATACTTTTGTTATAATGTATTCATTCATAGATAAGGAAGAGTGATAAATTGTGTGATTCATTGGCCAAAAAAAAAAAAAAAGAAAAATAGTGTCTTGCCCTTCCTCCCCTCCAAGAATGCTTGCATCCTCTACTATTGAGAATTGGACATGTGACATTCTTTAGCCAATAAAATGTGAGCAACAATGACATTGTACGTCCTATGTGGGAGCTTTATAACCTTTACATGCTGCTACTGCTACTGCTAAGTCTTCAATCATGTCCGACTCTGTGCGACCCCATGGACGGCAGCCCACCAGGCTCCCCCATCCCTGGGATTCTCCAGGCAAGAACACTGGAGTGGGTTGCCATTTTCTTCTCCAATGCATGAAAGCGAAAAGCGAAAATGAAGTTGCTCAGTCATGCCCGACTCTTAGCGACCCCGTGGACTGCAGCCTACCAGGCTCCCCATCCATGGAATTTTCCAGGCAAGAGTACTGGAGTGGGGTGCCACTAGCACATCCCTATTTCCACTGCCAACAAAACAATCACATTCCATATTGAGCTTATTCTGTCATCCTAGGGCTACAGTGAAGGTGACATGGATCAAAGCCATATCTGACCCACAGTGGACATATGATGAAAGCAAAAAATAAGGCTTTGTCCTGTAAGACACCAGGATTTTGGTGTTCATTCCCACAGCATAATGGAACTTAGACTAATCTATAAAGGGGTATTTCCAAACACTGTGTCCTGCTGTGTTTGCCACTTGTCTCAGACGATCTAGACATATCACTATTTCAATAAATGTATCATTCGTGTGTTGAGGTTAAACATTATTTTTTAATTTAGCAATACCTATAGTACTTGTTCTTTATCAAGCCTTTGGTATCTCTGATTTTCTTGAAGAGATCGCTAGTCTTTCCCATTCTGTTGTTTTCCTCTGTTTCTTTGCATTGATCGCTGAAGAAGGCTTTCTTATCCCTTCTTGCTATTTAGGACAGAAATGGTATGGACCTAACAGTAGCAGAAGATATTAAGAAGAGATGGCAAGAATACACAAAAGAACTGCACAAAAAAGATCTTCACGACCCAGATAATCACGATGCTGTGATCACTGACCTGGAGCTAGACATCCTGGAATGTGAAGTCAAGCGGGCCTTATAAAGCATCACTATGAACAAAGTTAGTGGAGGTGATAGAATTCCAGTTGAGCTATTCCAAATCCTGAAAGATGATGCTGTGAAAGTGCTGCACTCCATATGCCAGCAAATTTGGAAACCTCAGCAGTGGCCACAGGACTGGAAAAGGTCAGTTTTCATTCCAATCCCAAAGAAAGGCAATGCCAAAGAATGCTCAAACTACCGCACAATTGCACTCATCTCACACGCTAGTAAAGTAATGCTCAAAATTTTCCAAGCCAGGCTTCAGCAATATGTGAACCGTGAACTTCCAGATGTTCAAGCTGGTTTTAGAAAAGGCAGAGGAACCAGAGATCAAATTCCAACATCTGCTGGATCATGGAAAAAGCAAGAGAGTTCCAGTAAAACATCTATTTCTGTTTATTGACTATGCCAAAGCCTTTGACTGTGTGGATCACAATAAACTGTGGAAACTTCTGAAAGAGATGGGAATACCAGACCACCTGATCTGCCTCTTGAAAAATTTGTATGCAGGTCAGGAAGCAACAGTTAGAACTGGAAGTGGAACAACAGACTGGTTCCAAATAGGAAAAGGAGTTCGTCAAGGCTGTATGTTGTCACCCTGTTTATTTAACTTATATGCAGAGTACATCATGAGAAATGCTGGACTGGAAGAAACACAAGCTGGAATCAAGATTGGCGGGAGAAATATCAATCAGGTCAGATATGCAGATGACACCACCCTTATGGCAGAAAGTGAAGAGGAACTAAAAAGCCTCTTGATGAAGGTGAAAATGGAGAGTGAAGAAGTTGGCTTAAAGCTCAACATTCAGAAAACTAAGATCATGGCATCCGGTACCACCACTTCATGGGAAACAGATGGGGAAACAGTGGAAACACTGTCAGACTTTATTTACCTGGGCTCCAAAATCACTGCAGATGGTGACTGCAGCCATGAAATTAAAAGACGCTTAAAGTTATGACCAACCTAGATAGCATATTCAAAAGCAGAGACACTACTTTGCCAACAAAGGTTCGTCTAGTCAAGGCTATGGTTTTTCCTGTGGTCATGTATGGATGTGAGAGTTGGACTGTGAAGAAGGCTGAGCACTGAAGAATTGATGCTTTTGAACTGTGGTGTTGGAGAAGACTCTTGAGAGTCCCTTGGACTGCAAGGAGATCCAACCAGTCCATTCTGAAGGAGATCAGCCCTGGGATTTCTTTGGAAGGAATGATGCTCAAGCTGAAACTCCAGTACTTTGGCCACCTCATGTGAAGAGTTGACTTATTGGAAAAGACTCTGATTCTGGTAGGGATTGGGGGCAAGAGGAGAAGGGGATGACAGAGGATGAGATGGTTGGATGGCATCACTGACTCGATGGACATGAGTCTGAGTGAACTCTGGGAGTTGGTGATGGACAGGGAGGCCTGGCGTACTGCGATTCATGGGGTCGCAAAGAGTTGGACACGACTGAGTGACTGATCTGATCTGATCTGATCTGATACTACTTGTTAAGGATATTTTTTATTTTGTTCATACTCTCACATCCACTCCCTCTTGCCCCATGACTGCTTAGATTTGGACATTCCATGACAGCAGCAGGATCCACCAGTGATCAGGTAGGTGTCTCCTTCCTAGTGCTCTTCATCACCATTCTGACAGAAGCTGGATTCCACAGGACATTCTTCTTCCAAGGCTATGAACTCTCTCCAGGATCTAGCAACCCAGTTCCTTCTCTGGGTTGATAGATCAGTTTTTCATGTTGTTGTCAGTTTTTGAAGACTTGATACTTTTATGCCTATTCCCTACATTATGCCTATTATCTTAACCCTGATCATAACTCTTGAATAACCTCTTTATTAATTCTATTCAGTTTGACTTTTACGTCTGGATTCAGTTTCCTATGGGGGGTCTCAATGCCACAGTGTCCTATATATATTCTCCTGATAGTTCTTCTAAATAAAACATACATTATTTTGTCTTATTTTGGAATGAAATTTATTTGAATTGCTATTATAATTCTATTTGTCAAAAATCTTTGAATGGGTACATTTCAATAAAATCCATATTTAAGTTATTTAATCAAATATATGTTTTTTTTTATTTTAGTGAAATATACATATTGTGTCCCAATAAGAAATTCTGCCTATTTTTTACTAAGATTATATTTCAGATATTTTTGTGTATCTTTACATGTCTTATTCCCATTAGGATTAAGACTTCACTAAATTTTATCATGCAAATTGTGATTTCTGGCATTGAGGAACACTGTATAAACCTATTGTAGTCAGTCACTTCCAAACACTTTACTACATCATTTTATATAAAATAATTATAACTTTTTTTCTGTCCTTGTTTTTTACATTATACATACATGGGTTGGTACTTCCACAATGACATTTCATGTAGATGCTTCACAATGTTGGAAAGAAAAGTTAATTCCACCATTCTGGTGCTTTCCTAAAAGTTAGAGCTACCACTTTTCTTCACAAAATCAAGGTCCCTCTTTGTGCTTTTCATTGCATCCCATGGGATCAATAATTTTACAATTGGGTGAAACAGTAAGATCTTCATATTCACTGGGCTGTGTTTCCAGAAGACAGAGTCACTGCATTGAGAACAGATTTTGGGACTGGCTGTGCTAGAACATGGAGAAGGCAACGGCACCCTACTCCAGTACTCTTGCCTAGAAAATCCCATGGACGGAGGAGCCTGGTGGGCTGCAGTCCATGGGGTCCTAGGAGTAAGACACGACTGAGCGACTTCACTTTCACTTTTCACTTTCATGCATTGGAAGAGGAAATGACAAGCCACTCCAGTATTCTTGCCTGGAGAATCCCATGGACAGGGGAGCCTGGTGGGCTGCCGTCTATGGGATCGCACAGAGTTGGACACGACTCAAGCGACTTAGCAGCAGCAGCAGCAGTGCTAGAACTAAAGCATGGGTCTCTGTTTAGCTCACTGGTAAATATATTTGACTATATTATGACCTGGATTTCCCCATTGGTAAGTGATAGCCTGTATGCAGGTCAGAAAGCAACAGTTAGAACTGAACATGGAACAACAGACTGGTTCCAAATAGGAAAAGGAGTACGTCAAGGCTGTATATTGTCACCCTGCTTATTTAACTTCCATGCAGAGTACATCATGAGAAATGCTGGGCTGGAGGAAGCACAAGCTGGAATCAAGATTGCTGGGGGAAACATCAATCACCTCAGGTATGCAGATGACACCACCCTTATGGCAGAAAGTGAAGAAGAATTAAAAGCCTCTTGAGGAAAGTGAAAGAGGAAAGTGAAAAAGTTGGCTTAAATCTCAACATTTAGAAAACGAAGATCATGGCATCTAGTCCCATCACTTTATGGCAAATAGATGAGGAAGCAGAGGACACAGTGGCTGACTTAATTTTTCTGGGCTCCAAAATCACTGCAGATGGTGATTGCAGCCATGAAATGAAAAGACACTTACTCCTTGGAAGGAAAGTTATGACCAACCTAGACAGCATATTAAAAAGCAGAGACATTACTTTGTCAACAAAGGTCCATCTAGTCAAGGCTATGGTTTTTCCAGTGGTCATGTATGGATGTGAGAGTTGGACTATAAAGAAAGCTGAGCGCCAAAGAATTGATGCTTTTAAACTGTGATTTTGGAAAAGACTCTTGAGAGTCCCTTGGACTGCAAGGAGATCTAATCCATCCATCCGATGGGAGATCAGTCCTGGGTTTTCATAGAAAGGATTGATGTTGAAGCTGAAACTCCAATACTTTGGCCACCTCATGCAAAGAGCTGACTCATGTGAAAAGACTCTAATGCTGGGAAAGATTGAGGGCACGAGGAGAAGGGGATGACAGAGGATGAGATGGTTGGATGTCATCATCGACTTGATGGACATGGGTTTGGATGGACTCCAGGAGTTGGTGATAGACAGGGAGCCCTGGCGTGCTGTGATTCATGGGGTCACAAAGAGTCGGACATGACTGAACAACTGAACTGAACTGAACTGAAGTGATGAAATGTTGAACGCAGATGATATAATAACATATCTTGTCTTGGTCTTTGAGCTGGGCATATAGTCTCCCATTTAGTTTAAATTTGGTAATCTATTCTTTGAGAGTCTTCAAAGAGTTAATACTCAGTCCCTGTTTTATCCATTGTTATCTATTTTCTTTCTTAACACCAATCCAACCAGAGAGAAGTAGTACCTAACGTTCCAACACACAGCTGTGTCTGATTTTAATAGAAAGGACTTTAGCTTTTCACTGTTCAGCACAAAAATGACTATAACAGCCTGAATTCAAAACCCTTCCATAAATTTCACATAGCAAACATCACATACACATATCCCTCTACTCAACTTTGCCAAATGTATGACCTATCAAATCAAAAATCTCATCATTTTGTATATCTACATTATCTTTCTTCACCTTCCATTCATCTGCCTGGCATGTCATCCTTGATATTTTTAAATATTTTTCAAATTTTCAAAAAAAAATGAAATTTTCCTTAAGCATTTTTAAAGGATTTTTTTTTCAAGTTTTATTTTCATTTTGGCCACACCCTGAAGCATGTGGGATCCTAGCTCCCCAACCAGGGATCAAAAGCACACTCTCTGCACTTGAAGGTCGAGTCCCAATTACTGAACTACTGAGGAATTCCTAAAATTTTTCTTGTAAAATAACATCCTGATTCATGTGGAAATTTCAGTGAAACCTGTTTGGATTAATACCAGTTTTAATAACAAGAAAGAAAACAATTATTGTTAGTATTATATCTAAAAGCATTCATATAAGCATTTCATATAAAATGCTTAGCAATAACCAAATACTGGGCTAAGCAATTTCTATGTGTATAGATGCACACATAAACATATACATATATATTCATGTGCAAACATACATACACAGACACATGTTGTATAATCATATTTGATAACACAGTATACTTGAGGTAGGCATTTTTTATTTCTATTTTAAAATAGAAACTAAGATTAAGAAATTGAGATTAATCATTTAACTGTGATTTAATTTCACCCATTGACCAACAAAAATATAGTGTAAGAGATTTATCTTTCTGTTTATACTAAAATAAATTAGGTTGTACTTTATACGCAACTGGGGAGGTTTGAAAGCATTTTTTAACTGCACCTCACTCAACCTGGTACATATTTGTCTGAAAGATCTGCAAAGACCTATGTGAGGCATTGGAAATGATTGGTGATATGTACTGGACTGGAGAGACATCAATAACATTGAGAATATTCCTGGGAATAGAAGAACAGGTGTTGATGTAAAATGCATAATGATTTTTTTTTTCTCCTGCTTTGTGAAAGGCGTTAGAGAGACAGACTGAGTGAAACTTATCAACTAACCTGAAGGGAGAAATGGACACAGGGAACATTGACATCTGTCTCTAAGACTAGATAAGCAAACATACCTAGCCAGATCTATTTTAAAAAGCACTCCAAGGAAAGATAAGCAGTTACGTAAAAGTATCATAAACAAAGTATTTCCTGATGGAAGCATTTTGTCTTCTGGAATTCTCTGTTCTGGAGTTACTATTTTAACAGAGAAAACTGGCCCAGTGTCCCTGAAATGAAATATTTAGGGTGCGTTTTCCATAGGACTACATGTAAATGTCGTTCTGAATGAATTAATCAGACAAGTGCACAGAGAATTTTAGGGTAATTCTGGCTGGTGGGTCTCTTTACAGCTGCTTGGGCAGGTTCCCAGGTGGCTGTTGCGTGAAACAGCTTTTATTATTCAACAGTGCATAACTTTGCTATTCCTGAAACTCTAAGGGTTCTGGCCAAATGAGAGATGGTTTATTGAGATGATACATTGACTCCAGCACTTACCTCTTTCTATGGACATTTGACTGAAATATTCTCTAAAATCTGTCATTATGGGAATTTTTAAAATCTTCTTGAATATTGCAAAAGAGAAAAACATGAAATAGTCTATTATATTGTCAACCACAAATTGTCATTTGCTGTGGGTGCTTGCCATCTGCCTCTACAAGGATTGAGTCATGTACCACTGCAGTGGTTGACTTCCAAAATCCCCTGAAAGAGTTCAGGGTGGAGGGCAGAAGTGAGGCACTCTGTACTTTGGGAAACTGGCAAGACAGGTCTCCAGATACTTAGATATTCTCAGCAGTTGATTTTATAAGCCCAATTCTGGTATCTCCTCATATCCAGAAAAGAACCAAAATTCTTCATGATGATTTTTTCTTGTGACTAGCAGAAGCTTCATGAGAACCAGCAGGTTATGATTATCTTTTTTCTCAATTTTAGAAGACAGGATGCATGCATGAACTGAATTCACTCTAGAGATATCAAGGCTATATGATGCTTTATTTAAGCATCCCTATTCGGAGAAGGCAATGGCACCCCAATCCAGTACTCTAGTCTGGAAAATCCAATGGATGGAGGAGCCTGGTAGGCTGCAGTCCATGGTGTCGCTAGGAGTCGGACACGACTGAGCGACTTCACTTTCACTTTTCACTTTCATGCATTGGAGAAGGAAATGGCAACCCACTCCAGTGTTCTTGCCTGGAGAATCCCAGGGACGGGGGAGCCTGGTGGGCTGCTGTCTCTGGGGTCGCACAGAGTCAGACGCTACTGAAGTGACTTAGCAGCAGCAGCAGCAACAAGCATCCCTATTGTAATAGGGAGAAGAAACTGAATTCAATTTCACTGAAACAAAACATAGGAGAGTTTTTAAATGCTAGAGTGAGCAAGTGTTTGACTGCAGGTACTCCCCTTTACCAAAATCACATATATACTGTCCTTCCACCTTACCTCTTTGGCACTGTTTCTCAGAGCTGTCTGAGATGCTGTCTCCTGGGCTGCCATCCTCATATTGTCCCAAATAAAACTTAAGCTGCAACTCTCATGTGGAGCATTTTTTTTAAGTGGACAATTTTAAATTCTTAAGAGAAATTACAAAACAACTTTTTTATGAAAGATAGAAATACTTCCTTCCTGACACATCAGTATCAGTAATTATAATAAAAAAGGATTCTGGTTCAGCATGCTGAAATATTCAAGTGAGCAGTCAAATTCTTTGTTCTGCCTTTATGAGGTGAAGGGATATACCAGCTCCTAACAGTTTAATTGGACAGGCGATGTCATCATGTTCAGGAAATTTGATATGGTGATAATTACCCTGGCTGCACGACTTTACCACCTGGAAGATGACTAAGATGAACTTGGTGACTTCCTCATTTTGACTAAATTTTAGACAGATTTCTTCCTAAGCAGGAGGTATTCCAGGTGGCTCAAGCGGTAAAGAATCCAACTGCCAAAGCAAGAGATGCAGGAGAGACAATTTCAGTTTCAATCCCTGGGTCGGGAAGATTCCCTGGAGTAGGAAATGGCAACCTGCTCCAGTATACTTACCTGAAAAAGTCCATGTACAGAGGAGCCTGGCAGGCTACATAATCCCTGGTGTTACAAAGGAGACAGACATGACTGAGCAACTGGGCACACTTCTTAAACTTACGTTCTGGTATCTCCTCATATCTAGAAAAGCACTAAAATTCTTCATCATGACAAGCACCTATGTTCAGTTCAGTTCAGTTCAGTCACTCAGTCATGTCCGACTCTTTGCAACCCCATGAATCACAGCATGCCAGGCCTCCCTGTCCATCACCAACTCCCAAAGTTCACTAAAACTCATGTCTATCGAGTCGGTGTTGCCTTCCAGCCATCTCCCCTCTGTCATCCCCTTCTCCTCCTGCCCCAATCCTTCCCAGCATCAGGTATTTTCCAATGAGTCAACTCTTTGCATGAGGTGGCCAAAGTATGGGAGTTTCAGTTTCAGCATCAGTCCTTCCAATGAAAACCTAGGAAGGATCTCCTTCAGAATGGACTGGTTGGATCTCCTTGCAGTCCAAGGGGCTCTCAAGAGTCTTCTCCAACACCACAGTTCAAAAGCATCAATTCTTCCGCGCTCAGCCTTCTTCACAGTCCAACTCTCACATCCATACATGACCACTGGAAAAACCATTCCCTTGACTAGATGAACCTTTGTTGGCAAAGTAATGTCTCTGCTTTTGAACATGCTATCTATGGTGGTCGAAACTTTCCTTCCAAGGAGTAAGCATCTTTTCATTTCATGGCCGCAATCACCATCTGCAGTGATTTTGGAGCCCCCCAAAATAAAGTCTGACACTGTTTCCACTGTTTCCCCATCTATTTCCCATGAAGTGATGGGACCAGATGCCATGATCTTCATTTTCTGAATGTTGAGCTTTAAGTCAACTCTTTCATTCTCCTCTTTCACTTTCCTCAAGAGGATTTTTAATTCCTCTTCACCTTCTGCCATAAGGGTGGTGTCATCTGCATATCTGAGGTGATTGATATTTCTCCCGGCAATCTTGATTCCAGCTCGTGCTTCTTCCAGTCCAGCATTTCTCATGATGTACTCTGTATAGAAGTTAAATAAGCAGGGTGACAACATACAGCGTTGACGTACTCCTTTTCCTATTTGCAACCAGTCTGTTGGCCCATGTCCAGTTCTAACTCTTGCTTCCTGACCTGCATACAGGTTTCTCAAGAGGCACGTCAGGTGGTCTGGTATTCCCATCTCTTTCAGAATTTTCCACAGTTTATTGTGATCCACACAGTCAAAGGCTTTGGCATAGTCAATAAACAGAAATAGCTGTTTTTCTGGAACTCTCTTGCTTTTTCCATGATCCAGCATATGTTGGCAATTTGACCTCTGGTTCCTCTGCCTTTTCTAAAACCAGCTTGAACATCTGTAAGTTCACGGTTCATGTATTGCTGAAGCCTGGCTTGGAAAATTTTGAGCATTACTTTACTAGCTTGTGAGATGAGTGCAATTGTGCAGTAGTTTGAGCATTCTTTGGCATTGCCTTTCTTTGGGATCGGAATGAAAACGGACCTTTTCCAGTCCTGTGGCCACTGCTGAGGTTTCCAAATTTGCTGGCATATTGAGTGCAGCACTTTCACAGCATCATCTTTCAGGATTTGGAATAGCTCAACTGGAATTCCATCACCTCCACTAGCTTTGTTCGTGGTGATGCTTTCTAAGGCCCACTTGACTTCACATTCCAGGATGTCTGGCTCTAGGTGAGTGATCACACTATTGTGATTATCTGGGTGGTGAAGATCTTTTTTGTACAGTTCTTCTGTGTATTTTTGCCATCTCTTCTTAATATCTTCTGCTTCTGTTAGGTCCCTACCATTTCTGTCCTTTATCAAGCCCATCTTTGCATGAAATGTTCCCTTGGTATCTCTGATTTTCTTGACGAAATCTCTAGTCTTTCCCATCCTGTTGTTTTCTTCTATTTCTTTGCATTGATCTCTGAGGAAGGCTTTTTTATTTCTCCTTGCTATTCTTTGGAACTCTGCATTCAGATGGGAATATCTGAATTTCCCATTCTTAAAGTAAGTAAGTACTTACTTTAGAATATGTTTAATTGCTCGTGAGGTTCTCTGAAAATCTTAAAATCCTCTTGCCAGTTTTAGGATCCAGAAATGTCTTTCTCAAAGACAGGGGAGCTGTCCTTCTGAAATATAATCAAAAAGAAAGGATGGTTCTATACCTCCCAAATCCCTGTAGGTTGGGGATTCTAAGGTAGATAAGCAGTTATTAATAAGCCATAGATCGCCTAATCAGGTGGACAGACCTCTCGGCTAAAGCCCTCCAGTACTTTTCCACTTGCTCACTCTAGCATTTAAATCTGTCCTACATTTTGTTTCAGTGAAATTGAGTTCGGTTTCTCCTCCCTATTGCATTAGGGATGCTTAAATAAAGCATAATATAGCCTTGCTATCTCTAGAGTGAATTCAGTTCATGCATGCATCCTGTCTTCTAAAACTGAGAAAAAATATAATCATAACTGAACTATTGTTCTTATTCATGTGGAAATTATTCTTCAAAGTTTGATGTTAAAAAGTCAGTATATATACTTTAGCCTGTGTTTTGAATAAGTTTTTTATTGTCTCCATGTTGCCAATGAAATAAGGTGGCAGAAAAGAAAATACTTGTGTAAGTGATGATACTTTGGGCTCAACATAAATATAAATAATCTGTTATCCAGTATGATTTCTAAGAAGATGTAGGACTACAAATCTACCACATTCTGATTTTGTACTTTCAGTTTACTGTTAGAGGTAACAATAAAATCTGTGAATTCAAAAAGTCTCAGCTTATAGTTAAGGAAAATCTTCATAGAAACTTTCCATCAGCATGAGAGACTGGAAACTCGTGGCAGATGAAGGAGAGAAAAGAATAAGAATCCAATGGGGAGAGAAGGGTAAATTAGCTCGCTCTGAACAATGGCGTTTCAAAGAATATCTTTGGTTAGTTCCTCTTTTTGTAAACTATTAAACCTTGAAATATGACAAATGAAAATTGTAAATATAAAGGCTGATAAATTGTTGAAGTCATAGCCCTCAGTTCCAAAATTTATGCCCAAGTTCACTAAAAAGGAAGTCTGTATGTCTCTATTTAAAAGAAAGGAAAAAAAAAAAAGATTCATTTACCATAATAGTTTTTGCTTGGGTTTATTTAGTTAGTGAATAATTTTCCCACTTTACAGAGAAACCAAATAATAGTTTATTTCCTTTAACCTAGAGGGGACTTGTGCATAGAATACAGATTCACCATCTAAGAACAAATCTAAATAAAGCTTAATTTCCAAACCCCCATTGAAAGGGGGAGAATAAGAAGCCAATAAAAATTCCTGGCTGCTCAAGCAAAGATATCCTTCCAAATCACTCAAACACAGTCACTAAGAACCAATTATACTCCTAGTTTAACTTTCCATTTGCATCTAAATTAAAAACTAAAGACATAATTCTGTGGAATTGTGGAATACTGTGTATATTTTAGGACCAATATGCTTCATGAAATTTAGGTGAGAGGATGACAACTAAAGAGACAAAAATTATCACCAGCCTTTGCTTGTAGGTCCCAGGGACCAGGTGCATCCCTCTCAGGATGGGTGGGGGATGAAGATCTCTTGATCATCAGTGGACAAGCCCAGGTCCTAAAGTTTACTGGGTGTTGCTGTAGATTAAATCTATGAGGCATAGATTTAATTTATTATTTAATTTATTATTATTTAATTTATTATTTATTTTTATTTTTATTATATTTATTATATTTTTATTATTATTTAATTTATTATTATTTAATTTATTCATCCAAATAAATGAATGACTTTCTAGCCACCAAAGGCCAACTACTGAATTTTATCATTGTGCATAATTACTTCAAACCTTGAAATCTTAAAATAAAGTCAGTGTCACTGTTTTTTGTTTGTTTTGTTTTGTTTGTTTGTTTATAGGGCTTAGATTCAGAAGTCAATATAATTTAATCTACTCCCTACCTTTCTTAGCCAAGAGCTGTCAGTTTTCAGCCAAATCTGGACATGTGAAATTAATAGATTGGAGTATAGAATACTTGCCTGAAGTCAGATTGAGGCCAATACATTTCCAACTGTGTTTGCAAATTTCAGCCCAGGTGGCCAGAGAAGACTCTGCCAATTGCAATTGTGCTGCTTTGAAATGGAGCTTTGGGCCTTATAAGAAGTAAGAGCTCAAGCTACAACTCCAAACAGGCTTTTATTTTCCTACTGTATGATCAACAAACAGCTATTTGACAGATTTTTACAAACATGACAATAAATATTTTTCTTTGTTTAAAAACACTTAAAATCTTAAATCTTTTGTTTAGAAAGATAAGCTGAATCTTTAGAAAAACCACTGGTTTAGGCTATTATTTTTATGAATTGAAAGTCCATAAAAATAGACATGTTGTGATGCCCAAATATATTGCTTCATTTCCTTTGTGATTCTTTTAAAATATGAATGAATGAAATATGTAGTGATATTAAGTTGAAATTTTGATTTTTGAATTTTTAATTTAACACATGTGTTCCATGGGAGTGACCAATATCTTCTTTCTATGGTTTACAGTGTTTAATTGAGAGTAAAGACTCCTTTAGATGGAAACATAATGATGATAACTTCTTATTATTGGTACTCTTTAAAAATGGCTAAGTACTTTAGATCCATTTACAGTTTAAATCCTATAATTATGATCTGGATAGTAAGTTTAAGCACATAAAGTTGTAATATTTTAATATTTTGATTTTTAAAAGCAGCTATTTCATACTATTCAACCTAATAAATATCCCTGACTTCATTTTGCCAAAGAGAGGTTAAGTCATATGCTCCAAAAAGATAAAAAGGCTGCAAAGAATTCAGCTAGTGTTCAGCACAGTTTCTTTTGAGTTCAAATTCAGCATTAATTTGAAAATATACTGATTCAACTCTAGGCTTTCCAGGTGGTGCCAGTGGAAAATAACACTCCTACCAATGCAGGAATTGCAGGATACTCAGATTGAACGCCTGGATTGGGAAGATCCCCTGAAAGAAGAAATGGCAACCCACTCTAGTATTCTTGCTGGGAAAATCTCATGATCAGAAGAGCCTGGCAGGCTACAGTCCATAGGGTTGCAAAGTGTGGGGCATGGCTGAAGTGACTTACAACACAAGCATGCATATTGACTTGAGTGTTTATTTATTTCATGACCCTTAAGTTCTAGTTGTTTACCCAATTATTTTAACTTGACAAATAATGTGGTTGAAGTAAGAGTCCTAAGTAAAGTTTGATTTCTTTTTTTCAAATTGAGGTATAACTGACATATAGCATTATATTGGTAACCAGGTAAACGACATGATTCAATATTTGTATATATTGCAAAATTATCACCACAATAAGTCTAGTTAACATCTGTCATTATACATAGTTACATATTTTTGTTGTGGAATGACAGCTTTTAAGAGCTCTCTTGATAGTTTTCAGACATCCAATACAGGATCATTAATTAAGGTCACCATTCTGTACATTACATCTCCATGACTCGCTTAGTTTATAACTGGAAGTTTGTACTTTTGATCCCTTTCACCCAAGTCATTTTTCCCTCAGCCCATAGCTCTGGCAACCACCCATCTGTTCTCTTTCGTATCTATGAACTTGAAATTTGTTTGTTTTTTTTTTAAGATTTTCGATATAAGTGAGATTATGCAGTTTTTGTTTTTCTCTGCTTGGCTTACTCATGCAAAGTAAATTCAAGGTCCATCCATTTTTGTCACACACACGCAAAAGATTTAATTCTTCTTTTATTATACTTGAGTAATATCCCATTGTGTGTTTATGTGTGTGTGTATTTTCTTTATTCAATGGACACCTCAGTTGTTTCCAAATCTTAGCTATTGAACATAATGCTGCACTGTATATGAGGATGCATGGATTTTTTTTTTTTCATGTTAGTGTTTCATTTTTCCTGGACATATTCCCAAAAAAGGAATTGCTGGATTCTATAAAACTTCCATTTTTAGATTTTTAAGAAACCTCTATACTGCTTTTCACAGTAACTATACCAATTTTCATTTTGGCTAACAGTACACAAAGTTTCCTTTTTCTCCACATCCTCATCAACATTTATTATTTCTGGTCTTTTATATGATAGCCACTCTGACAGGCATGGCGATATCTCATTGTAGTTTTGTGCATGTCTCTGATGATTACTGATGTTGAGCATCTTTTCATGTTCATATTGGCCATCTGTGTATCTTTTGGGAAAAGGCTAGGCAAATCTTCTGCTTATTTTTTAATCACATTTTGTGGGTTTTTTGCTGTTGAGCTGTATGAGTTTTTAATATATTTTAGATATTGTCTCCTTATCTTTTCTTGTGCTTTAAACTACATACATTTAGGCCTTTTGAGTTGGCTTTAAGCACAGAGCAACTCTTTAGGATCAAACAAAGAAACACTCATATTGCCAGAGGAATCAGATGGAAAGTTTCTTGGACTTAGTGTCATTTTCATCTGGGTCTTGAAAGCCAGATACCTGTTTGGAATGTATCTGTGGGGAGGGGAGTTCATTCTCAGTGCACATGCATATGCAAGTGTTAGAATGATCTTTTCTAAATAACGTTTAAACTGGCTTCCTCTATGCAGATTTTTGATTTTTCATATTCCTCTTTCTCTCTTCTTCCTGACAGTTCTAACTGAAGGCTGCCTCTGAGAGCTCTCTTCAGTACATTCTTACATGGTCACAGTTAAATGTGATCAATTAAATTCAATCTCAAAAACCGAGAGAATGGTCTCTGTTCATTTCCAAGGCAAACCATTCAATATCATGGTAATCCAAGTCTATGCCCCAACAAGTAATGCTGAAGAAGCTGAAGGTGAATGGTTCTATGAAGACCTACAAGATCTTCTAGAACTAACACCCCCAAAAAAGATGTCCTTTTCACTATAGGGGATTGGAGTGCAAAAGTAGGAAGTCAAGAAATACCTGGAGTAACAGGCAAATTTGGCCTTGGAGTACAGAATTAAGCAGGGCAAAAGCGAATAGAGTTTGCAAAGAGAACACACTTGTCATAGCAAACACCTTTTCCAACAACACAAGGGAAGACTCCACACATGGACATCACCATATGGTCAACACCAAAATCAGATTGATTTATATCCTTTGCAGCCAAAGATGGAGAAGCTCTATACAGTCAGCAAAAACAAGACCAGGAGCTGAATGTGGCTCAAAACATGAACTGCTTATTGCCAAATTCAGACTTAAATTAAAGAAAGTAGGGAAAACCACTAGACCATTCAGGTATGACCTAAATCAAATTCCTTATGATTATACAGTGGAAGTGAGAAATAGATTTAAGGGACTAGATCTGATAGACAGAGTACCTGATGAACTGTGAATGGAGGTTCGTGACATTGTACAGGAGACACAGATCAAGATCATCCCCAAGAAAAATAAATGCAAAAAAAAAAAAAAGCAAAATGGCTGTCTGAGGAAGCCTTACAAATAGCTGTGAAAAGAAGAGAAACAAAAAGAAAAGGAGAAAAGGAAAGATATATCCATTTGAATGCAGATTTCCAAAGAATAGCAAGGAGAGATAAGAAATTCTTCCTCAGCAATCAATGCAAAGAAATAGAGGAAAACAATAGAATGGGAAAGACTACAGATCTCTTCAAGAAAATTAGAGATACCAAGGGAACATTTCATGCGAAGATGGACACAATAAAGGACAGAAATGGTAGGGACCTAACAGAAGCAGAAAATATTAAGAAGAGGCGGCAAGAATACACAGAAGAACTGTACAAAAGAGATCTTCATGACCCAGATAATCATGATGGTGTGATCAGTCACCTAGAGCCAGACATCCTGGAATGTGAAGTCAAGTGGGTCTTAGGAAGAATCACTATGAACAAAGCTAGTGGAGGTGATGGAATTCCAGTTCAGCTATTTCAAATCCTGAAAGATGATCCTGTGAAAATGCTGCACTCAATATGTCAGCAAATTTGGAAAACTCAGCAGTGGCCACAGGACTGGAAAATGTCACTTTTCATTCCAATCCCAAAGAAAGGCAATGTCAAAGAATGCTCAAACTTCCACACAATTGCACTCATCTCCTACACTAGTAAAGTAATGCTCAAAATTCTCCAAGCCAGGCTTCAGCAATACGTGAATCATGAACTTCCAGATGTTCAAGCTGGTTTTAGAAAAGGCAGAGGAACCAGAGGTCAAATTGCCAACATATGCTGGATCATGGAAAAAGCAAGAGAGTTGCAGAAAAAAACATCTATTTCTGCTTTATTTACCATGCCAAAGCCATTGACTGTGTGGATCACAATAAACTGTGGAAAATTCTTCAAGAGATGGGGATACCAGACCACCTGACCTGCTTCTTGAAAAACCTGTATGCAGGTCAAGAAGCAATTTTTAGAACTGGACATGGAACAACAGACTGGATCCAAATAGGAAAAAAGAGTATGTCAAGGCTGTATATTGTCACCCTGCTTATTTAACTTCTATACAGAGTACATCATGAAAAATGCTGAGCTGGAGGAAGCAAAAGCTGGAATCAAGATTGCCAGGAGAAATATCAATAACCGCATATATGCAGATGACACTACCCTATGGCAAAAAGTGAAGAGGAACTAAAAAACCTCTTGAGGAAAGTGAAAAAGGAGAGTGAAAAAGTTAGCTTAAAGCTCAACATTCAGAAAACTAAAATCTGGCATCTGGCCATATCACTTCATGGAAAATGGATGGGGAAACAGTGGAAACAGTTGCTGACTTTATTTTTGGGGGCTCCAAAATCACTGCAGATGGTGATTGCAGCCATGAAATTAAAAGACGCTTACTCCTTGGAAGGAAAGTTATGACCAACCTAGACATCATATTAAAAAGCAGAGGCGTTACTTTGTCAACAAAGGTCCATCTAGTCAAGGCTATGGTTTTTCCACTGGTCATGTTATGGATGTGAGAGTTGGACTATAAAGAAAACTAAGCTCGGAAGAATTGATGCTTTTGAAGTGTGGTGTTGAAGACTCTTGAGAATCCCTTGGACTGCAAGGAGATCCAACCAGTCCATCCTAAAGGAAATCAGTCCTGGGTGTTCATTGGAAGGACTGATATTGAAGCTGAAACTCCAATATTTTGGCCATTTGATGTGCAATGCTGACTCATTTGAAAAGACCCTGATATTGGGAAAAATTGAAGGCAGGAGGAGAAGGGGATGACAGAGGATGAGATGGTTAAAAGACATCACCGACTCAATGGATATGAGTTTGGCTAAACTCCAGAAGTTGGTGATGGACAGCAAGGCCTGGTGTGCTGCCGTTCATGGGGTTGCAAAGAGTCTGACACGATTGAGTGACTGAACTGAACTGGACTGAACTGAAATGTGATCAAATCTGAAAACTCAAATAAACAAATTATATAACCAAGTATTGGGCATTGCAAAAGGAAGAGGTTTAAAACACCTACTAATCCTCCTTCTCATCTCCTGAGCCATACAGTAAATTCTTGTTGGTTTTCTATTTTGCCTATGGTAATATGTTTCCATGTTACTCTTTTGATACATCTCACCCTCTCCTCCCTTCTCCTCATGTCCATAAGTCTATCTCTATGTCTGGTTTTCCATTGCTGCCCTGTAAATAAATTTTTCAGTACCATTTTTCTATGTCCCGTATATGTGCGTTAGAATACGATATTTGTGTTTCTCTTTGTGACTCACTTCAGTCTGTATAATAGGTTCTAGGTTCATCCACTTCATCAGTACTGCCTCAAATGGTTTTTATGGCTGAGTAATATTCCACAGTATATGTACCACAGCTTCTTTATCCATTCATCTGTCGAAGGACATCGAGGTTGCTTCCATGGAGGTTCAAAAGGGAGGGCATATATGCACACCTATGGCTGATTCATGTTAAGGTTTGACAGAAAACAACAAAATTCTGTAAAGCAATTACCCTTCCATAAAAAAATAAATTAAAAAACAAAATAAAATCTAAACAACAACAACAACAATCTACTCTATAATAATAGCTACAGACATTTTTAGGTTTCTAAATAAAATTTAAATATAATAACAAGATCAGCTATGTCTGTACTTTTTTTTTCAAAACTTCACACTCCCTTTTTTCAAAACTTCACACTCCCTTTGGATGGTTTTAATATTACATTACAAAATAGCTAAATCTTTGAGGTTCATAAATAATTATAAAAACTATATACCTATTAAAATGAATTATACATTGGCTTAATATAAAAATTGGGAGCTGAAAAATTAGATCTATTGGTTTCATTAGCTGTGATATCTTAGCCATTTCCTCATTCACTAATTCCTAATTAAACTGAGAACTGTTTTCCCAAACAGGATTTATGGCTCGATACTCTTCATCAAAAGGCTAACAAGCATTCTTTACAGGAGAAATAAGAAAGGCACATATTCTTGAGAAATATCAGATAACTCAGTCCTCTTTGAAAGATTCATATGGCATGCTAAAATCATTGAAATTATCCAGAGGTAAAATAACATATGTTATATAAATTATTATATTATAATAACAAGTTTTAACCCACTGTCAAATCCCCTTTGACCTTGGAATATTTTCCTCCATTGAAAGCATATTAGAATCTGCCCAAATACAAATTTTTCAAAGTTATTTGGAGTAACACTGAGTCAGAGCAGGAAAATTTGAATAATGTTCAACCAGAATATTTATTAAACAAATGTTATGTGAGAGATATTCTACTACATTCTCTCTGTGAAACACATGTTTAAAAACAATATTTTATCATGAGATTGTTTACTTTCTCATCAGGTTAGTTAGACATTGCTATAGATTGAAATTCACCCCCTCCCTTCCCAAAGCAAACAAACAGAAAAAAAAACCAGATATTTAAGTTCTAATGCCAAGTATCTCTGAATATTACTTTATTTGAAAGTAGAAACTTTGTATATATGTACCCCACTCCATTACTGTTGCCTGGAAAATCCCATGGACAGAGGAGCCTGGTAGGCTGCAGTCCAAGGGGTCGCTAAGAGTTGGACAGGACTGAGCGACTTCACTTTCACTTTTCACTTTCATGCATTGGAGAAGGAAATGGCAACCCACTCCAGTGTTCTTGCCTGGAGAATCCCAGGGACGGGGGAGCCTTGTGGGCTGCCGTCTATGGGGTCACACAGAGTCGGACATGACTGAATCGACTTAGCAGCAGCAGCAGCAGCAAGTTAGCATGAGGTCATTAGGTTTCAATCTGACTGTATCCTTACTAAAAGGAGAAATTTGACAAAAGTGCATGGGCCTCCCTGATGTCTCAGATAGTAAAGAATCTGCCTGCTATGTGGAAGACCCAGCTTCAATCCCTGAGTCATGAAGATCCCCTGGAGAAGGGAATGGTTACCCACTCCAGTATTCTTGCCTCAAGAATTCCATGGACAGAGAAGCTTGGCGGTCACAAAGAATTGGACTCAACTGAGTGACTAATACTTTAACTTCCATGTGCACAGGGAGAGCACAAAGTGAAGACTGGAATTATGTTGCCACAAGTCAGTGAACTATCAGAAGCTATGAGTTTATTGACTCTGGCCAATTTTGGAAAATTGGGTTGAATTAAAGAAAGTTAATGTCAAAAATCAAAAAAAAAAAAAAAAAAGAAGCTATGAGAGAAACCTGGCATAGATCCTTCCATAGCACTTCAGAGAGACCATGGCCCTATGAACGCCTTGATTTCAGACTTCTAGCCTCCAGAAATGTGAGACCACAAATTCCTAATATTTAAGCCACCCAGTTTATGGGGCTTTGTTATGTCAGTTCTAAGAAACTAATGGAGACATATTCACAAAACAGTACCTAGCAGTACAGCTCATTGTCTATCTGTGAAATGATATAGCAGTTTAGAGGAATGATGACAGTAAAAAGATCATATGGTGTAAAGAGAAACCTTAGGAAAGAAGAAAAGATATTGTTGATTACAACCTTATCCTGTTTTTACTTGCTAACAAAGCCTGTATTCTAAGATAAGTATTGAAAACGTCACATTTTTGCTTTTCTGCCATCTCCTCTTGAAACTAGAACAATAGTGTATGGCCCAGTACACTATTGTGTTCAATGAGAACTGAAAAGGTCTCCCAGAAAATCTTCCTTCTTAGTACTGGGACACTTGAAGGTAATGCTTCATTTCTTCTGCTGTATATACGGTCATATTAAATGAAGCTGCTGCTACTGCTGCTAAGGCGCTTCAGTCGTGTCCGACTCTGTGCGACCCCATAGACGGCAGCCCACCAGGCTCCGCCATCCCTGGGATTCTCCAGGCAAGAACACTGGAGTGGGTTGCCATTGCCTTCTCCAATGCATGAAAAGTGAAAAGTGAAAGTGAAGTCGCTCAGTCGTGTCCAACTCTATGTGACCCCATGGACTGCAGAATACCAGGCTCCTCTGTCCATGGGATTTTCCAGGCAAGAGTACTGGAGTGGGTTGCCATTGCCTTCTCCGTAGATGAAGCTGGACCTTCCTTATTGAATGTGCTCCCCTGAGGGAGAAATTGCTGAAGACTGAGAATAAACTGTATAAGAAGTACCAGAGCTCTTAGAGATGTCACTGTGCCTGGCTGTAACTCTCAGGGCCTTGTATCAGGTGTCTTATAAGCTAATAAAACTCCTTAACAGTTTTAGTTAAATATCACATTGCTTACAGAAGCAAACATATTCTGAATGCTGTGAAATGAAAAAAAGAACACAGCAAAGCAAGTTAATGGTATAATTGTATTTGTGGACACAGGGGTCTCAAACTGTCTTCAGAATCCACCTGAAAATTGTTAAAAAGAATTTCCTATTCAAGGTTCTAACTTGAATGCTGCATCTTCTACTGAGGTTGTCACTGACTTGCACTTTTAATTATCACTCCCTCCTCAGTTGCTGAAATGCTTAATCTCTGTCTCTTTAAAATTTAATTTTCTTTTTTCTGCATGTCATAGTTCCTAATGTACAATTCTTTTATCCAACTGTTTATTACATCACTCAGTACAGTTTCCAGTGTCTTGTAAGAACTGAATAGACACTTTTATTTGAATGAATGAGAATGCTTATTACTGTTTCAATCATACAGACTAGACAAAATTACTTTAGTATAAAAATAGTTTTTCTTTTGTATTGTTTACTGTGCACATACCTATGTGTTGAAAATACAGTAGTCATTTAAATATTTCATAGGCCCTGAGAGTTGGGGCCAGGCACAATGACATCTCCAAGAGCTCTGGTATTTCCTACAGTTTGTTCTTAGTCTTTCACCAATTTCCTTCTCAGAGGAGCACATCCAATATAAAAGATCCAGCTTCATTTAAACATGAACCCCTATACACAGGGGACGGAGAAGGCAATGGCACCCCACTCCAGTACTCTTGCCTGGAAAATCCCATGAACAGAGGAGCCTGGTGGGCTGCAGTCCATGGGGTCGCTAGGAGTCGGACACGACTGAGCGACTTCACTTTCACTTTTCACTTTCATGCATTGGAGAAGGCAATGGCAACCCACTCCAGTGTTCTTGCCTGGAGAATCCCAGGGACTTGGGGGCCTGGTGGGCTGCCGTCTCTGGGGTTGCACAGAGTCGGACACGACTGAAGTGACTGAGCAGCAGCAGCAGCATACACAGGGGAAGCGATTGACTTACTCAAACATGACTAACTTGATCAGATTTTGGCAGAAGTATTAAATATAAATTGCCTGAAAACTGGTTAAGAGAAAGGAATGAGCAAGTGATTTCATATCAGTGCTGGTCATATGGGCTTCCAAAATCCCATGGATGAAGGAGCCTGGTAGGCCGCAGTCCATGGGGTCGCTAAGAGTCAGACATGACTGAATGACTTCACTTTCACTTTTCACTTTCATGCATTGGAGAAGGAAATGGCAACCCACTCCAGTATTCTTGCCTGGACAATTCCAGGGACGGGGGAGGCTGTTGGGCTGCCGTCTGTGGGGTTGCTCAGAGTCAGACCTGACTGAAGGGATTCAGCAGCAGCAGCAGCAGCAGTGACTTAGATGGTAAAAAATCTGCCTGCAACTGGGGGGACCTGGGTTCAATCCCTGGATTGGGAAGATGCCCTGGAGAAGACAACATAACAACCCACTCCAGTATTCTTGCCTGGAGAATCCCCATGGACAGAAGATCCTGGTGAGCTATAGCCCCTGGGGTCACAAAGAATCAGACACAACTGAGTGACTAAGCACAGCTGGTCATATATGATGGAGTTCTGTTGAGAATCAGTGAAAAAGGATGCTAAGGATACAAAGAAATAAATGAGATGGCATGGAGTTGGTGAATAACTAGAGAGAAAAAAGAGTTTGGGATTAAGGACAGATTTTTGATTAAGGTGTTAGGATACTGACTAGGTGAGATAAGAAGTAGAAATTAGAGAGCTGAGATTTTTGTTGTCATTGTTGTTTGTTTGTTTTACAGATAGGGAAAACATCAGCTTCAATTTTGTAAGTGCTCTATCTATGCGCCAGGTTGAAGTTAGGCCATTATTTTACTTGTCTTGAGAGGACTCTGGACATCCAGATAAACATGCCATAGTATTATTCTTCATGAAAAAGAGATTTTAATGGTATTTAAAGATAGACTGTTTGGCATGTGATCATCTTATTTCAATTTTTAAGTAAAATATACTTTCAATTCTTTAGGGCATGTTAAATGAGACACAGTGATAAGTTTCATAAAATTGAGACTTTGACTTTACTTCTTCCCTGCAGCTAATGGATGGTGCTTCTATGGAAGCATAGAAATGATACACTTTGTTATCAAATCTATGACAAAGTTAGGGCTCTTTCCTAGTAAATACTAAAAACAAGCTCTCCTCAAATGACCTCAACAAAAGAAAATGAGCATAGATATTTTTATAGGATAAATACATTTATGGTATTATAGCCAAAGGCCAGTTGTCATATTTATTGCCTATGATATTTCAAGGGTTTACAGCCTAACAAATAATGTCTGGCAGAAATTCGCTGCAAAGATTTTCAGCTTTATTTAAAATTGCTTTCATTTTGTGCACTAAATATTACAGTGACTTTTATAAAGAAAATAATTTCCTCAGAAATTAGGAGGAATTTGGAGGATAACTTCTCTATTAATATAAATCCAGGAGGAGAATGATGAATATTTTATCATTTGTCATTAAAGGCATAGAATTGCTTATTTACAACTAATTTCAAGGAGATCATCTATTAATGATATTACTGTATAAAGTATTCCCTTGAAAATGTTTTAAAAATTGTTGACATATTGTCAGTTACATTACCTAAAAGAGAAGAGCGTGTTTGAATAACAGTCATTTAAGTGAAATATTGATGAACTGTGAAGCAAATTTTCAATGGGATATTTTTTAAAAATCCCATTTTATCACGTGCTTCATTTTGTAGGTAATGCAGAATACAAGAGAGATAGCATAGTAAACTCAAAGAGCAAGAATAGAAGAGCTGGATAATCAACTGGTATAAATTAATGCATAAATAAAATATAAATTAGGCAACAAGTTTGAAAATATGCAAGAATAGGTGCTTGAAAACTGAAATTCGGTATGTGAATTGAACACATGCAGCACAAAAACTGAGTTGATACAAGCACTACCATAGTACAGTATATACATAAGGCAAGGTTGCAGGGGAAATTTTAAAGCAAACAATCAACAAAATGTTCATGGTCTAGTGAGCTCTAATCTTCCCTCTAAAAGTAGAATGATCTAAGAGAATCTGTCCCATTCCCAGACTATTTCACAAATTAAGCAGGAAGTTGAAATGCAGCAGGGTTACCCAAACATTATTGTAGAAATTTAAATTAGAATGCCTGGATTCACATGGTTGAGCACATTACCTCGTTGGAAAGATGGACATACTGATTGAAGAGATGAGCTGTATTGGATATTTGGCATTTCAGGGTTGAGATCAGCTGGAGACTGGCCAGTTCATTTCTAGGCTCTCTGAAAAGTAAGTGGTCTCCTAGCCAGTAATAATTGGGTATCCCCTATACAACTAGGATCTTGGAGCAATTTCCTTCAAAAAGAGTCTTATAACTCCCTCATCTTTATATCTTTGTGCCTACCATTATGTCTAGAATTCTTAACATACATATGAGTATAGTTGATTAACAATTTTACATTAGTTTCAGGCATATAGCAAAGTGATTCAGTAATACAATACATAAATTTATTCATTCTCAAGTTCTTTTCCCATTTAGGTTATTACAAAATATGAGCAGTTTCCTATGCCATACAGTTGATTCTTATTGGTTATCTATTTTAAATAAGCATGTACATATCAATCCCAAACTCCCAATCTATCCTTCCCCAACCCTCCTCCACTGGTAATCATAAATTTTTAAAAAGTCTAAGTCTGTGAGTCTGTTTCTGTTTTGTAAAAAACTTCATTTGTATCACTTTCTTAGATTCCCCATATAAGCAGTATCATATGATACTTGTTTTTCTCTGACTTACTTCACTTAGTATGATAAACTCCAGGTCCATCCATGTTGCCGCAACTGCCATTTTTTTCATTATTTTAAATGGCTAAGTAATAGTCCATTGTGAATATGTACCGCATCTTCCTTATCCATTCATCCTTTGAGGTACATTTAGGTTGCTTCCATGTCTTAGCTATTGTAAACAATGCTCCAATGAACATTAGGGTAAGTGAATCCCTTTGAATCATGGCTTTCTCTTGATATATGTCCAGGAGTGGGATGCAGGATCATATGGTAATTCTATTTTCAGTCTTTCAAGCAAACTTCTACTCTTTTCTTAGTAGCTGCACCAATTCACATCCCTACCAACAGTGCAGGAGAGTTCCCTTTTATCCACACCCTCCACAGTGTTTATTATTTGTGGAGTTTTCAATGATGGACATTCTGACTAGTGTGAGGTGATACCTCATTACAGTTTTGAACTTCTCTAATAATTAGCAATGTCAAGCATCTTTTCATATACCTCTTGACCAGCTGTATATCTTCTTTGGAGAAATGTCTGTTTAGATATTCTGCCCATTTTTTTGATTGGGTTATTTGTTTTTGTATTTTATTGAGCTGCATTAGTTGTTTAAAAATTTTGGAGATTAATCTCATGTTGGTCACATCACTTTAAATATATTTTCTCTCATTCCGTGGATTGTCTTTTTATTTTGTTTATGGCTTCCTTTGCTGTGCAAAAGCTTTTAAGTTTAATTAGGTCCCATTTGTTCATTTTTGTTTTTATTTCCATTACTCTGGGAGAAGGATCAAAAAAGATATTGCTGCAATTTATGTCAAAGCCTGTTCTGCCTATGTCTTCCTCTAAGGGCCTTATACTGTCTTGTCTTACATTTAGACAATGTAATCCATTTAAATCCATTCAATCTGCTTATTTTTGTATATAATGTTAATTAATGTTCTTTATATTTTTTGTATGAAGCTGTCCAGTTTTCCCAGCAGCATTTATTACAGAGATTATTTTTCTGCATTGTGTAACCTTGCATCCTTTGTCAAAAACTAATTGACCATAGGTGTGTGGATTTATCTCTGGGCTTTTTATCTTGTCCCATTAATATATATTTCTGTTTTTGTTTCAGTGCAATACTTTTCTGATGTTTGTAGCTTTGTAGTGGTGGCTAGGTGGTAAAGAATCTGCCTGCAATGCAGTCGACCCAGGTTTAGTTTTGGGGTTGAGAAGATCCCTTGGAGAAGGAAATGGCAACCCACTCCAGTATTTTTGCCTGGAAAATTCCATGGACAGAGGAACCTGGTGGGCTATGGTTCATTGGGTCACAAAGAGTCAGGCATGACTGTATATAAAGATTTGTAGTATAGTATAAATTCTGGGAGCCTGATTTCTCCAGTTCCTTTTTTCTTTCTCAAGATTGTTTTGACCAGTCAGGGTCTTTTGTGTAACCACAAATTAATCAGAGTGTTATACCACCACAACAAATTAAAGAATAAAAGCTATATGAACATCTTAACAGAAGCAGGGAAAGCTTTTGACAATATTCAACACTCATTAAATGAAACTCTCCAGATAGTGAGCATTAAGGCAATATACCTCAACATAAGAAAAGCCATATGTCAAAAATATCTAGCTAGCATCAAGCTTAATGGGAAAAGCTGAAAGCCTTTCAGGTCAGGAATAAGACAAGCATGTACACTCTTGCCACTTTCATTAAATGTAATTTTTGTAGTTATAATAAGAAAAATAAATAAAAAATTCAAGTTGGAAAAAATGTAAAACTGTCACTGTGGATGAATGATATATACATAGAAAATACTAAATATGCTATCAGAAAACTACTAAAGTTCATCAATGAATTTGGTAAAGTTGCAGGATACAAAATTAATACACAGAAATCTGTTACATTTCTATAAACTAACAAAGAAAGCCCAAAAAGAGAAAATTAAGAAATCTAAAATAATAAAATTCTTAAGAATAAAACTACCTAAGAAGTCCATCAATCTGTGCTCCATAAACTATAAAATGTTTATGAAAGAAATGGAAGATAACACAAAAAGATGAAAAGTTATACTATGTTCTTGGATTAGGAGAATCAATATTGTCTAAATAACTGTACTACCCAAGGCAAACTATAGACTCAGTGCAAGTGCTATCAAATTACCAATGACATTTTCTTCTTTAATAGAAAAAATTGCAATAAACTTTAATATATACAAGTTTAGAGAAACAATCATCTGATTATGGGGTGGACTTTGGACTAGATTATGGGATGGACTTTAGACTAGGTCCTTTGGAGTGGTGGCTGCGAGGGAGCAGGAGGGCCGAGAGGAGCCACTTCACGTTCAAGGTCAGGAGGGGCAGCAGTGAGGAGATACCCCTAGTGTAAGGTAAGGAGCAGTGGCTGTGCTTTGCTGGAGAAGCTGTGAAGCGATACACCACATCCAAGGTAAGAGAAACCCAAGTAAGACAGTAAGTGATGGAAGAGGGCATCAGAGGGCAGACACAATGAAATCATAATCACCAGAAAACTAGTAAATCTAATCACACGGACCACAGCCTGCTCTAACTCAATGAAACTAAGCCATGTCCTGTGGGGCCACCCAAGACACGCAGGTCATGGTGGAGAGGTCGGACTAATGTGGACCACTGGAGAAGGGAATTGCAAACCACTTCAGTAGTCTTGCATTGAGAACCCCATGAACAGTATGAAAAGGCAAAATGATAGGATGTTGAAAGAGGAACTGCCCAGGTCGGTAGGTGCCCAATATGCTACGGGAGATCAGTGGAGAAATAACTCCAGAAAGAATGAAGGGATGGAACCAAAGCAAAAAGAATACCCAGCTGTGGATGTGACTGGTGATAGAAGCAAGGTCCGATGCTGTAAAGAGCAATATTGCATAGGAACCTGGAATGTCAGGTCCATGAATCAAGGCAAATTGGAAGTGGTCAAACAGGAGATGACAAGAGTGAATGTCAACATTCTGGGAATCAGCGAATTAAAATGGACTGGAATGGGTGAATTTAACTCAGATGACCATTATACCTACTACTGTGGGCAGCAATCCCTTAGAAAAAATTGAGTAGCCATCATGGTGAACAAGAAAGCCTGAAAGGCAGTATTTGTATGCAATCTCAAAAACGACAGAATGAACTCTATTCGTTTCCAAGGCAAACCATTCAATATCACAGTAATTCAAGACTATGCCCCAAACAGTAACACTGAAGAAGCTGAAGTTGAATGGTTCTATGAAGACCTACAAGACCTTTTAGAACTAACACCCAAAAAAGATGTCCTTTTCATTATAGGGGATTGGAATGCAAAAGTAAGAGGTCAAGAAACACCTGGAGTAACAGGCAAATTTGGCCTTAGAATACGGAATGAAGCAGGGCAAAGGTGAATAGAGTTTTGCAAGAGAACTCACTGGTCATAGCAAGCACCCTCTTCCAACAACACAAGAGAAGACTCTACATATGGACATAATAAGATGGTCAACACGAAATCAGACTGATTATATTCTTTGCAGCCAAAGATGGAGAAGCTCTAAACAGTCAGCAAAAACAAGACCAGGAGCTGACTGTGGCTCAGATCATGAACTCCTTATTGCCAAATTCAGACTTAAACTGAAGAAAGTAGGGAAAACCACTAGACCATTCAGGTATGACCTAAATCAAATCCCTTATGAGTATACAGTGGAATTGAGAAATAGATTTAAGGGACTACATGTGATAGATAGAGTGCCTGATGAACTATGGAATGAGGTTCGTGACATTGTACAGGAGACAAGGATCAAGACCATCCCCATGGAAAAGAAATGCAAAAAAGCAAAATGGCTGCCTGGGGAGGCCTTACAAATAGCTTTGAAAAGAAGAGAAGTGAAAAGCAAAGGAGAAAAGGAAAGATAGAAGCATCTGAATGCACAGTGACAAAGAATAGCAAGGAGAGCTAAGAAAGCCTTCCTCACCAATCAATGCAAAGAAATAGAGGAAAACAAGAGAATGGGAAAGACTAGAGACCTTTTCAAGAAAATAAGAGATACTAAGGAAACATTTCATGCAAAGATGGGCTCCATAAAAGACAGAAATATTAGGGACCTAACAGAAGCAGAAGGTATTAAGAAGAGGTGGCAAGAATACACAGAAGAACTGTACAAAAAAGATCTTCACAACCCAGATAATCACAATGTTGTGATCATTCACCTAGAACCAGACATCCTGGAATGTGAAGTCAAGTGTGCCTTAGAAAGCATCACTACGAACAAAACTAGTGGAGGTGATGGAATTCCAGTTGAGCTATTTCAAATCCTGAAAGATGATTCTGTGAAAGTGCTGCACTCAATGTGTCAGCAAATTTGGAAAACTCAGCAGTGGCCACAGGACTAGAAAAGGTCAGATTTCATTCCAATCCCAAAGAACGGCAATGACAAAGAATGCTCAAACTACTGCACAATTGCACTCATCTCACATGCTAGTCAAGTAATTCTCAAAATTCTCCAAGTCAGGCTTCAACAATATGAGAACCGTGAACTTCCTGATGTTCAAGCTGGTTTTAGAAAAGGCAGAGGAACCAGAGATCACATTGCCAACATTGCTGTATCATGGGAAAACAAGAGAGTTCCAGAAAAACATCTATTTATGCTTTATTGACTATGCCAAAGCCTTTGACTGTGTGGATCACAATAAACTGTGAAAAATTCTGAAAGAGAAGGGAATACCAGACCACCTGATCAGCCTCTTGAGAAACCTATATGCAGATCAGGAAGCAACAGTTAGAAATGGACATAGAACAACAGACTGGTTCCAAATAGGAAAAGGAGTATGTCAAGGCTGTATATTGTCATCCTGTTTATTTAACTTATATGCAGAGTACATCATGAGAAACGCTGGACTGGAAGAAGCACGAGCTGGAATCAAGATTGCCGGGAGAAATACCAATAACCTCAGATATGCAGATGACACCACCCTTATGGCAGAAAGTTAAGAGGAACTGAAAAGCCTCTTGATGAAAGTGAAAGTGGAGAGTGAAAAAGGTGGCTTAAAGCTCAACATTCAGAAAATGAAGATCATGGCATCTGGTCCCATCACTTCATGGCAAATAGATGGGGAAACAGTGGAAACCATGTCAGACTTTATTTTTTAGAGGTCCAAAATCACTGCAGATGGTGACTGCAGCCATGAAATTAAAAGACGCTTACTCCTTGGAAGGAAAGTTACAACCAACCTAGATAGCATATCGAAAAGCAGAGACATTACTTTGCCAACAAAAGTCCATCTAGTCAAGGTTATGGTTTTTCCTGTGGTCATGTATGGATGTGAGAGTTGGACTGTGAAGAAGGCTGAGCTCCGAAGAATTGATGCTTTTGAACTGTGGTGTTGGAGAAGACTCTTAAGAGTCCCTTGGACTGTAAGGAGATCCAACCACTCCAGTCGGAAAGAGATCAGCCCTGGGATTTCTTTGGAAGGACTGATGCCAAAGCTGAAACTCCAGTACTTTGGCCACCTCATGCAAAGAGTTGACTCATTGGAAAAGACTCTGATGCTGGGAGGGATTGGGGGCAAGAGGAGAAGGGGACCACAGAGGATGAGATGGCTGGATGGCATGACTAACTCAATGGACGTCATTTTGAGTGAACTCCGGGAGTTGCTGATGGACAGGGAGGCCTGCCGTGCTCTGATTCATGGGGTCGCAAAGAGTCGGACACGACTGGGAGACTGAACTGAACTGAACTGTGAGTTCCCATTAAGCTATGTCCATGAATATGTTTCTCTTTAACTGGTATTTCCAATACAGAGTGAGGGTGTGGATCTATTACTCCCTCTTGATTCACTGAATTCCTAACTACTCGTTTTAAAAATATGGTTTTTTGTTTGTTTGTTTGTTTTGTTTTGTTTATACTTCATATGGGGTAATTTCTATTTCCACTTTTATTCCTGGCATATTTGTGTACTAAACTTGTTTCATATCAACACTTGTGCCCAGTCTATTTAAATATTTTGTGCAGTTTTTCTATTTTATTTTTGTTTTACCAGCTTTTTTCTCATTTTTTCTTCTGAATTTTTCAACTTTTCATACTCTGTAAACATATTTTTAAGAGCTTCTGTATACTTCTAATGTGGCAACTCTAAAATTGTCTCAGTGTTTTTTTTTTTTTTTATTGGCCACTGTTTTTCTAAAATATGGGTCATATTTCCCCTATTTTAATACTGAACTGTATGGATAATACTTATGGGTTATATTCTCTTATCTCCATATTTTGATTTTTGTTCTATAAGGTAGGTTTTTACCAGCTAGTCACTTTGAGACCATCAGGTCAGATCAGATCAGGTCAGTCGCTCAGTCGTGTCCAACTCTTTGCAACCCCATGAATCCCAGCAAGCCAGGCCTCCCTGTATATCACCAACTCCCAGAGTTCACTGAGACTCACATCCATCGAGTCAGTGATGCCATCCAGCCATCTCATCCTCTGTCGTCCCCTTCTCCTCCTGCCCCAAATCCCTCCCAGCATCAGAGTCTTCTCCAATGAGTCAACTCTTCACATGAGGTGTCCAAAGTACTGGAGTTTCAGCTTGAGCATCATTCCTTCCAAAGAAATCCCAGGGCCGATCTCCTTCAGAATGGACTGGTTGGATCTCCTGGCAGTCCAAGGGACTCTCAAGAGTCTTCTCCAACACCACAGTTCAAAAGCATCAATTCTTCAGCGCTCAGCTTTCTTCACAGTCCAACTCTCACATCCATACATGACCACAGGAAAAACCATAGCCTTGACTAGACGAACCTTTGTTGGCAAAGTAATGTCTCTGCTTTTGAATATGCTATCTAGGTTGGTCATAACTTTCCTTCCAAGGAGTAAGCGTCTTTTAATTTCATGGGTACAGTCACCATCTGCAGTGATTTTGGAGCTCAAAAAAATAAAGTCTGACACTGTTTCCACTGTTTCCCATTTATTTCCCATGAAGTGATGGGACCGGATGCCATGATCTTCGTTCTCTGAATGTTGAGCTTTAAGCCAACTTTTTCACTCTCCACTTTCACCTTCATCAAGAGGCTTTTTAGTTCCTCTTCACTTTCTGCCATAAGGGTGGTGTCATCTACATATCTGAGGTTATTGATATTTCTCCCACAAATCTTGATTCGAGCTTGTGTTTCTTCCAGTCCAGCGTTTCTCATGATGTACTCTGCATATAAGTTAAATAAACAGGGTGACAATATACAGCCTTGATGTACTCCTTTTCCTATTTGGAACCAGTCTGTTGTTCCATGTCCAGTTGTAACTGTTGCTTCCTGACCGGAATACAGATTTCTCAAGAGGCAGGTCAAGTGGTCTGGTATTCCCATCTCTTTCAGAAGTTTCCACAGTTTATTGTGATCTACATAGTCAAAGGCTTTGGCATAGTCAATAAAGCATAAATAGATGTTTTTCTGGAAGTCTCTTGCTTTTTCCATGATCCAGTGGATGTTGGCAATGTGATCTCTGGTTCCTCTGCCTTTTCTAAAACCAGCTTGAACATCAGGAAGTTCACGGTTCACATATTGCTGAAGCCTGGCTTGGAGAATTTTAAGCATTACTTTACTAGCGTCTGAGATGAGTGCAATTGTGTGGTAGTTTGAGCATTCTTTGGCAGTGCCTTTCTTTGGGATTGGAATGAAAACGGGCAGTTTCCAGTCCTGTGGCCACTGCTGAGTTTTCCAAATCTGCTGGCATATTGAGTGCAGCACTTTCACAGAATCATCTTTCAGAATTTGGAATAGCTCAACTGGAATTCCATCACCTCCACTAGCTTTGTTCATAGTGATGCTTTCTAAGGCCCACTTGCCTTCACATTCCAGGATGTCTGGCTCTAGGTCAGTGATCACAACATCGTGATTATCTGGGTGGTGAAGATCTTTTTTGTACAGTTCTTCTGTGTATTCTTGCCATCTCTTCTTAATATCTTCTGCTTCTGTTAGGTCCCTACTATTTCTGTCCTTTATCAAGCCCATCTTTGTATGAAATGTTCCCTTGGTATCTCTGATTTTCTTGAAGTGATCCCTAGTCTTTCCCATTCTGTTGTTTTCCTCTATTTCTTTGCATTGATCACTGAAGAAGGCTTTCTTATCTCTTCTTGCTATTCTTTGGAACTCTGCATTCAGATGCTTATATCTTTCCTTTTCTCCTTTGCTTTTCACTTCTCTTCTTTTCACAGCTATTTGTAAGGTCTCCCCAGACAGCCATTTTGCTTTTTTGCATTTCTTTTCCATGGGGATGGTCTTGATCCCTGTCTCCTGTATAATGTCACAAACCTCATTCCATAGTTCATCAGGCACTCTATCTATCAGATCTAGGCCCTTAAATCTATTTCTCGCTTCCACTGTATAATCATAAGGGATTTGATTTAGGTCATACCTGAATGGTCTAGTGGTTTTCCCTACTTTCTTCAATTTAAGTCTGAATTTGGCAATAAGGAGTTCATGGTCTGACCCACAGTCAGCTCCTGGTCTTGTTTTTGCTTACTGTATAGAGCTTCTCCGTCTTGGCTGCAATGAATATAATCAATCTCATTTCAGTTTTGACCATCTGGTGATGTCCATGTGTAGAGCCTTCTCTTGTGTTGTTGGAAGAAGGTGTTTGCTATGACCAGTGCATTTTCTTGGCAAAACTCTATCAGTCTTTGCCCTGCTTCATTGTGTATTCCAAGGCCAAATTTGCCTGTTACTCCAGGTGTTTCTTGACCTCCTACTTTTGCATTCCAGTCACCTATAATGAAAAGGACATCTTTTTTGGGTGTTAGTTCCAAAAGGTCTTGTTGGTCTTCATAGAACCGTTCAACTTCAGCTTCTTCAGCATTACTGAAGGGGCATAGACTTGGATTACTGTGATATTGAATGGTTTGCCTTGGAAACGAACAGAGATCATTCTGTCGTTTTTGAGATTGCATCCAAGTACTGCATTTCGGACTCTTTTGTTGACCATGATGGCTACTCCATTTCATCTGAGGGATTCCTGCCCACAGTAGTAGATATAATGTTCATCTGAGTTAAATTCACCCATTCCAGTCCATTTCAGTTCGCTGATTCCTAGAATGTCGACATTCACTCTTGCCATCTCTCGTTTGACCACTTCCAATTTGCCTGATTCATGGACCTGACATTCCAGGTTCCTATGCAATATTGCTCTTTACAGCATCGGACCTTGCTTCTATCACCAGTCACATCCACAGCTGGGTATTCTTTTTGCTTTGGCTCCATGCCTTCATTCTTTCTTGAGTTATTTCTCCACTGATCTCCAGTAGCATATTGGGCACCTACTGACCTGGGGAGTTTCTCTTTCAGTATTCTATCATTTTGCCTTTTCATACTGCTCATAGGGTTCTCAAGGCAAGAATACTGAAGTGGTTTGCCATTCCCTTCTCCAGTGGACCACATTCTGTCAGATCTCTCCACCATGACCAGCCCGTCTTGGGTTGCCCCACGGGCATGGCTTAGTTTCATTCATTTAAACAAGGCTGTGTTCCTAGTGTGATTAGATTGACTAGTTTTCTGTGAGTATGGTTTCAGTGTGTTTGCCCTCTGATACCCTCTTGCAACACCTACCGTCTTGGGTTTCTCTTACCTTGGGTGTGAGGTATCTCTTCATGGCTGGTCCAGCAAAGCGCAGGCATTGCTCCTTACCTTTGACGAGGGGTATCTCCTCACTGCTGCCCTTCCTGACCTTCAACGTGGGATAGCTCCTCTAGGCCCTCCTGTGCCCACGCAGCCATGGCTCCTTGGACGTGGGGTTGGTCCTCTTGGCCCCCGCCCCTGGCCTCAGTCATGGGGTTGCTCCTCCCAGCTGCCGCCCCTAATGTTCTTGAAGGAACATCTTCAAGTTACTTGTAAAACAGAATTGGAAATGATATTAACAAGGGTTATTCACTTATGTGCAGACATTGTAGATGAGAAACCTACTTTTGGAGATTGAAAACACCAATAATTTTTTTAAACCTACTGTCATAAATGAATCACATAAATATTTACAATATTAATAAGTACATTAAAGAAAAAAAAACAGAACCTGAAATAAAAATAATATTCTTCATTCTTTGTTCTACTTTAAATAATATGATAAAGGAAGTCTTCAGATAGGTTTTTAACATGTGTGCTTATTTTTAATTATTGTCATGAAAGAAAACATGATGTTTCTGGATGAAAGGGAAAGTTATTTTTCTTTATAGCAATGCATGCATCATTTTCTCATGCCTCGTATTTTTAGCTTCATGGAAATGAGATGAGAGCACATCTCACTCTTCCCGTGGTAAGAGGAACACAGGAAAAGTACACAGAAAATAGGACTCTAAAAGCATATATAGATTCTGGTCACTTTCCCCCTCTCCCTGAAAAGAGCAAGAGAAACTTATGTTACCTAATGTTTTACAGCCCTTCAGAGGACAAATGTATGGCTTAAGGTTACTCCCTTTTGGTAAAAGCTCATCTCTGGAGGATGAAAATCTCCCCAAAATCCACCACTATCATATAATTGCACTCTTTTAAGTCATCCTTTGACTTTCAAGGTTTGTCCTTTATCTCAAATTGCTATTAGTTTTTATTCAGAAAGTCCTGACTATGAAAAAGTTAGAAGATATTCATATTGTTTCCCATCAAGATGCAATAACATAAACTGAAAGAATTATAAGTGCATAATAGTTGCTGTTGTTATTCAGTCCTGTTCGACTCTTTGTGACCCCATGGACTGCAGCACACCAGGCTTCCCTTTCTTCACTATCTCCCAGAGTTTGCTCAAACTCATGTCCATTGAGTCAGTGATGCCATCTAACCATCTCATCCTCTGTCATACCCTTCTCCTTCTGCCTTCAGTCTTTCCCAACATCAGGGTCTTTTATAATGAGTCACCATAGCAGCCTCATTAGAACTGAACAGTGGTAAAAGTTCTGACTCTCCACTAGACCTCCTCCCAAACTCTTCAGCAAGGCATGAAAGGCTGTTCCATTTCCCTCAATGAAGGTAGAAGCCCAAGTCCCTAACTGGTCTCCACTGACACAATGGGAAGGAACCTTATTTTACTACCAGTGTGATTGAAAGTCTGAGTTCTCTACTTGGTCATCTCTGACAGTACCCTGGTGAAGGAAATGGGTTGCTTCATGACAGCCTGTCAAATATGGAAGTCTGCACTCTCAGCCATTGTTGGCAAGACTTGGGGTGGGGTCATAAGTTTTTTTTCCATGAGGTTTGTCTGAAATACAGCAGTTATTTTCTAATAGTATTTTTCTTACTAAACTTCCTTTTCCTATTATTTTTATTTATATTTGTTTTTGTCTTTGTCTTTGTTTTGTGTGTGTGTGTTTTTCTAGAAAGAAGTTTATCCAGAAGAAATTCTTACACCACTATTCCTCAGTGCCAGCCTTTTCATAAATTCAATCTCAATTTTTTAAAATTCCATTATATGCTATTATTCTTTTTATTTATCTTAAACATGTCTTACTGTCTCAATTATATAATAAGTCTTGATTTCAGGCAGAATATATCTGTATCTCTACAATTTATTTTGTTGATTTTTGTCTTTTTAATTTATCTCAGTATTTTAGCTTGGATATCTTATACATTTTTCTCTGATTCTTAGCTCATTCAGTTCTTTATATTCTGTGTCTATTTTACATAATTGAACTTATTGGCAATATGATAAATCATATTTATGGAATGAAAATCAATATTAAAAAGATTTAGTCAAGTGGAATTGTATATTCAGTTGAATCACAAATAAGTTAGTGATAGGTTAACTATTCTTTTTTTTTCTTTTATTTATTTATTTTAATTGGAGGTTAATTGCTTTACAATATTGTATTGGTTTCGCCATACATCAACATGAATCTGCCACAGGTATACACGTGTTCCCCATCCTGAATCCCCCTCCCGCCTCCCTCCCTGTACCATCCCTCTGGGTCGTCCCAGTGCACCAGCCCCAAACATCCAGTATCATGCATCGAACCTGGATGAAACTGGAGCCTATTATACAGAGTGAAGTAAGCAAGAAAGAAAAACACCAATACAGTATACTAGGTTAACTTTTCTATACCAAGTAGATTTTAAGAGAAAGAAGATTGAAAATATATTCACATTTCCCTTCATATTATAAAATATTATTGAAAATGTATTCTATCATATTGCCAATCATACTTAAAACATTGTTGTATTGATTGGCTTTTTTTTTTTAGCATGAATCAGTACTTTATTCTTGTTATGACTGAATAACATAATTGTATGGGTATACCACATTTTGCTAATCCAGTCATCAATCGATAGACATTTGAGTTGTTTCCAGGTTTTTGCTATTATTTTGAGTGGAGTTCAGTTTATTTTATGATATACATTGATGAGGACTGAGATAGCTTCAACTTTCTTCTCAGTTAATTAAGTTATTATCTGACCCAGATAAGCAAAATTACTGATGCAATAAAGAAAGCTTTATAAAGAGAAGATGGAAGGTTTTGAAAGTTGAGGCTCCTTTTGACTACTATTCTACTCCCTGATGGAGATAAGGCTAATCATACTTTTCTGACCTTGAGGGTAGCCTGATGTATTGTGAATGCTCCCTGTGATGGATGAGAATTCCTGGTTAAGAGTTACTGGAGAGAATAGTGCTTAAGAATCTATACGTATGTGAAGAGTCAAGACAGTACCTCAGAAAAATAATGATCTGTCTTAAATCCAATTTGATGTTCATTCTACAACAAAAGGAGTTTTTAGTAGAAACTGAAGTAAGATATGACGTTAGCTTCTTAGCTTTTCTCTTAGCAATTTATAAACTTCTCAAGGATCAATTTTTCCCCTTAAGATTTGCATTTATTCAATGAATAATCCACTATTTAAAATTAGATATATACATAAATACATTGTTAGAAAGTATATTTGATAAAATAAATAACACTGGAATTATGGACAATAAGATTTTGCTATCACCATTGTGCAAACTATGTATGCCAACATACAATATATACAAACCATGTTGAATGGATTTGGGTTAATCGCTTAATACCCATAAGGGCACACTTTTCCAAAGCAGAATATGAGAATTTGGCAGATATAAACAACAAAGTTCTTTCTGATTGGGACTATTATTCTGTTCACTTCCTTCTAAGCATTTTAAGTATCTTTCCCCCAACTCTTTGCTCTCAGTTTAAAACATACTCTTACAAGGCCAGAAATAAGCAATGAAATCTTTTATTCTTTTTACAAATTTTAAAATAAAAAAATAAAATAATTGGAACATGGTAGTGCTTCCCTGGTGGCTCAGATGGTAAAGCATCTGTCTACAATGTGGAAGACCTGGGTTTGATCCCTGGGTCGGGAAAATTCCCTGGAGAAGGAAACGGCAACCCACTCCAGTACTCTTGCCTAGAAAATCCCATGGATGGAGGAGCTTGGTGCAGGCTACTGTCCATAGGGTTGCAAAGAGTCAGACACGACTGAGCGACTTCATTTCACTTCACTTCAGTGCCATAAATAATGTTGAATCAAGATTATAATTAGACTATTAATTCTCAATGGATAATTGAGAGAAGCTTGTCTCTTTTTTCTCATTTTTAGTGTCAGATCTAATCCTCTTAGCTCCTTATACTGCTATGTACACATTTTACTATCTAGATCTTTGTTAATTTTCCATTTGTTGGCCACTTATTTTTACCAAATCACTTGGATGCAGTTTGTTTTGATTCAACTGTTAAATTAATCATTTGTATATTCGTGGTCTATTTATGGAATTCCTTATTTTAGTAAAAGAAGATTAAGGTGCAGTTTGTGTGTGTGTGCATGTGTGTAAAAGAAAGAATTAACATGAGAGAAAGGTACAAGTATTGCGAGGCAGAAAAAAAAGTCCTACTTGTATGAAATTGATCTCATTTATCTTCTTTCCCATTCTATCCTAGCTCCTTCATCTTCCTCCCACTAAAATGCAATACTAGTACAGTTTAATGTTTCCCAGTAGGAAGAAATACAGTTGCACATTCAAATTCCTCAAACCAAAAAGCAATCAATACACTATGGCAGGTATGTAGTTCCTGAAGAAAATTGTTTTTGTGCTTCTAAAAGGAAGAACAATGAGCATCAGTGAGAAGAAAAATCCAGCCTTGGAAGCAACCACATTTATCTTTAGTCAAGAAGAAAATTAAACAAAAAAGTTAATTTTAAAACAATTATTAACTTAAATCTCTTTCATGAGCATTATATATTGCCTTTCTAAAGGAAAAATAATGCCAGTTACCTACAAAGAAATAAAGAAAAATGTTGTGTAAAATTTAAGAAATATGTGTATGTTCAGTGCATTAAAATTATATACACAAATCAGTGTTCAGTTTAAGTATGAATGGCTCAGACAGTAAAGAATCTACCTGCAATTCAGGAGACTCGGGTTCAAACCCAAGATGAGGAAGATCCCCTGGAAAAGAGAATGGCTACACACTCCAATATTCTTGCCTGGAAATCCCATGGACAGAAGAGTCTGGAGAGCTACAGTTCATGAGGTCTCAAAGAGTCAGACATGACTGAGCTACTAACATTTTCACTTTTAAGTATGGATGCCTGTGTTTTCTTTCTTTCTTTCTTTTTTTTTTTTTTTAAATGTGTGGGCTAAATATGCAGTAGACTGAGAAGTAATGGAAGCCTAAAATTAAAATTGTAATGTACTAGCTTCCAGTTTGCTAAAACTAAATTGAGCATAAAGCATTTAACCTAAGATGAGATGGGACCCAATGCTTCAGGGAAAGGATATCTTCGACTCTCTAACACTCCCCTATATGCTGATATCTGAGAGCTAATTGAATACATTTGCATATGAGTGACTGCATTTTGGGAAAAATAGCATTTTTAGAGAATATGTGATGGTTTGAGATAATTATAATTGAAGCTGATTTGAAATGAAAGTCTCACTACAAAGTTAAATTCATCCTGAGGAAATTGTGGTTTGGAGATTCAGAAACCAGGAAAATGGCTCATTTCTGACATTGTGTGCTGGTGGTTATAATTTAGCATGACACTTAGTCACTTGTGTAAATGGGTCATATTAAGAAAATAATACACTGAACAGAAAGCTTTCAGCAATAAATCAAATACATTTGTCTGTAAAAGCAAACAAACAAACAAACAAAAGTATATTGAAACAACTAAACCCTGAAAAATATTATTTATTTTCCTGTACCTCCTGGGACACATGGTGTAAACTGACAGCTTTGGAAGAATCTGGAATATTGGAACAATTTGGGATAAGGTTTAATGGAAGTTTGGAGGCTATTTTAAGAGGTTTTTTTTTCTGATAGAAACATGTGAGGAGACTTTGATAAGTTACTCTGGCCTGAAAAGAGAAAGAGAGGCAGAGACAGAGACAGAAGTTGATTATATTTCTCCCTCAAACTAATCAAGAAGATCCTATCACCAACTACACAGGCTTTATTTAAAGTCATTAGTAATATTATATACTAAGTAATCTAGTTCCATTTCATAGATCTTGTGAGTGAAAAACAAAAATCACTCATATATTTACTCATATGGCAGGTAACTTGTATTGAGTAAATAAAGATGCTACAGCCATCAAATCATCACATTACAACTGCCTTAATGGTGGGCTCTGAGGGAACTCAGGATAGAAACACGATGTCTGCCACCAAGCTGTCAAACACTGCAGCCACCCCGACAATCGTGCACCTGGAGGAGACTCAGGATGAGAAAAAAACAGGACACTGGCCCCAGATAGCTGGGGTGCACATCAAAGGAATGATTTCAATGAGCCCAGAATTTTGCATCTTTCCATACATAGAAAAGCATTAAATTCCTTAGCTTGCGATATCTATTTTTCTTTAGTTAATGGCAATCTTTTTATGTTGTAACTAACCTTGTCTTTGTCGCAAAAACTCCTATATATCCCAGTGCCTCCCTGAGAGCTTGATCTGATAAAGTGCATCATTGTGGAGTGAATACAATGACTAATAATTTGATGGTGGGAATCCTGTTTCTATACTTAAGATAATTTTAAGGTATTCGGGGTGATTTTTAAAGCATTTTTGATTGGACTGGCTAGACATTTATCTATCTAAAGAAATAATTCTAGGTTTTGTTTGCCAGTTCTTCTTTCTCCTCTCTTCCTTTTTCATCTCCAGGCATAGTTTGGCTCACTTTCCAAATATCTTGTTTGAACAAGCTAAATTAATTTTTTCTGAGCATTCCTGAAAGTCATGCTATGTAATTTTTGATAGGATCATTATCATCTAAGTGGCAATGCAAATCCTATCTTTGTTTCTCCACTTACTGTTTTGTGATCTTTGTCATGTTACTTACCTGTACCTCAGTTTACTCTTCTGTAAAGTAAGACTGATTTAAAAACAAACAAACAAACAAAAAAACTAATAGGGAAGTTGTTAAAATCAATGAAGTAAAAACTGTACATAATGCCTGCCAAGCAATAAAGTCTATAAAATATTAAATTTTATTGTTAGTATTGTCATTGGTTTATAGATAACTTTTTCATTCACTCATGCACTCATGATGGGACTCTTTTAAGTAACTATCAATGGTTTAGCTTTAGTGTTTTCTATTTTTGCTATTAATTGCAATGTCAATTGCATTATTATTAGAATTCTTTATCACTATTTATTTTGACTCAATCACAAGCTGGAATCAAGATGGCCAGGAAAAATATCATTAACCTCAGATATGCAGATGATATCTCCCTTATGGTAGAAAGTGAAAAAGAACTAAAGACCTCTTGATGAAAGTGAAAGAGTGAAAAAGTTGGCTTAAAGCTCAACAGTCAGAAAACTAAGATCATGGCATCCGGTCCCATCACTTCATGGCAAATAAATGAGGAAACAATGGAAACAGTGTCAGACTTTATTTTTGGGACTCCAAAATCCCTGCAGATGGTGACTGCAGCCATGAAATTAAGAGACACTTACTACTGGGAAGAAAAGTTATGACCAATATAGACAGCATTTTAAAGAGCAGAGACATTATTTTGCCAACAAAAGTCCATCTAGTCAAGGCTATGGTTTTTCCAGTAGTCATGTATGGATGTGAGAGTTGGACTGTGAAGAAAGCTGAGTGCCAAAGAATTGATGCTTTTGAACTGTGATGTTGGAGAAGACTCTTGAGAGTCCCTTGGACTGCAAGGAGATCCAACCAGTCTATCCTAAAGGAGATCAGCCTGGGTGTTATTTGGAAGGACTGATGCTGAAGCTGAAACTCCAATACTTTGGCCACCTGATGGCTGATACTTTGGCCATTTGAAAAGACCCTAATGCTGGGAAAGATGGAAGGCAGGAGGAGAAGGGGAAGGCAGAGGGTGAGATTGTTGAATGGCATCACCAACTCAATGGACATGAGTTTGAATAAATGCCAGGTATTGGTGATGGACAAGGAGGCCTGGCATGCTGCAGTCCATGGGGTTGCAAATAGTCAGACAAGACTGAGCGACAGAACTGAACTGATTTTGATTTTTAAACTGGTCATATATATGATTTGCTTAGTTATCAGTTTCATAGAGATTTCAAAAGAATGAGTATTTTGTATGTCTGTGTAAAATTTTCCTTTTGCATCATTTAAATCTTGTCTATTACTACATTTTTATAGTAAGATTATATTTACAGGTGTCCTGTTTCCGCAGTTTCCAGACACATGTAGTATGGAGTTATGAGTAGAGCTTATACAATTAGTTCTGTTCGACAAACTGGTAGAAGTGATATGGGTTATGTTAGGTTTTATCAAAAAGCAGAGATATTACTTTGCCAACAAAGGTCCATCTAGTCAAGGCTATGGTTTTTCCAGTGGTCATGTATGGATGTGAGAGTTGGACTGTGAAGAAAGCTGAGTGCTGAAGAATTGATGCTTTTGAACTGTGGTGTTGGAGAAGACTCTTGAGAGTCCCTTGGACTGCAAAGAGATCCAACCAGTCTATACTAAAGGAGATCCGTCCTGGGTTTTCATTGGAAGGACTGATGCTAAAGCTGAAACTCCAATACTTTGGCCACCTCATGCGAAAAGTTGACTCATTAGAAAAGACTCTGTTGCTGCGAGGGATTGGGGGCAGGAGGGGAAGGAAACCACAGAGGATGAGATGGCTGGATGGCATCACTGACTCGATGGACATGTGTTTGAGTGAACTCTGGGAGTTGGTGATGGACAGGGAGGCCTGGCGTGCTGTGATTCATGGGGTCGCAAAGAGTAGGACACACCTGAGCGACTGAACTGAACTGAACTGAAGCATTTAATACTCACCCAAATTCTCTAGCCTCCTCTTTTCTTCTACAGCCAAAGTAGATGAAGTGTGGTGCTGAAATATTGAGTCAAGATATCGAGTAGCCTGAATTACTGAGTCATTATACGGAGTACTATGACTTTCATGAGTCACCAAATCTGCAGGGAAATTTGAGTGAATAAAAAAGTTTTTTTTGTTTTATTTAGTCACAAAGATTTTGGGAGTGGTTGCTAGCTAAGGTATTCAGAACATCCTCATAAAATAAAATAAAGTAAAACTCGACTTGAGTTGAAACTTGAAGATAGAACATATTTGAATTACTAAGAGGATAGATATGTCAGGCCAGAGGGTAAGTAAAGATGCTGAGGGAAAGGTGTAGAGATCAGCCTGGCAGTGTGTAAAGGACGAGCATTGGTCCTGGTCAAAGCTGGCATGGGATTTGGCCTTCAGAAGAGAAACTGATTCAAGGATTTTCACCCGACCAATTCTGTAGGATGGAGAATACAGTGCAACTCTTAAAGAGATGAACACAGGATCAATATATAGCATGAGCAGCTTTCTATTCTTTACTCTGATCCAAGAGTATGATTTACAGTGTGTGATTATAGTGTGCTGTTTCTGTTCTTCAGAGAAAGGCAAAACTATGCAAGCAGTAGTGACTATTCATTTTAGCACAATTACCAAAAGAGTGTATAAGTCAACTATTCATCACAGCCAGAGGGAAATATTAAACACATACCACATATTAAAAGAAAACAACCCAAAATTGATGTCCTTGATGCAATATAAAGTCTGGCACAGATAGAACTTTCCTAAGGCCCTTACTGCCTCAGACAGCAACCTTACAAAAGTCTATGTGATCAGGATATTCAGGCAAAAGCCTGGTACCACGGTAGCTTTCTTTTTCATTATCAAACTCAATGGAGTAAAATTGTTATATATGTATATATATTATGTATAATGGGCTTCCCAGATGGTGGTAGTGGTAAAGAATCTGCCTGCCAGTGTAGGAGACATTAGAGACACAGGTTGATCCCTGGATTGGGAAGATTCCCTAGAGAAGGAAATGGCAACCCACTCCAGTATTCTTGCCTGGAGAATTCCAAGGACAGAGCAGCCTGGTTGGCTATAATCCATAGATCACAGAGTTGGACACAACTGTAGTGGCTAAGCATGCAAACATATTATGTATAATACTATATAAAATTATATATATATATACATACATCCCCATATATATATGGGCTTCCCTCATAGCTCAGTTGGTAAAGAATCTACCTGCAATGTAGGAGACCCCAGCTTGATTTCTGGTCTGGGAAGATCCACTGGAGAACCGATAGGCTACCCACTCCAGTATTCCTGGGCTTCCCTTGTAGTTCAGCTGGTAATGAATCTGTCTGCAATGTGGGAGACCTGTGTTAGATCCCTAGTTTGGGAAGATCCCCTGGAGAAGGGAAAGGCTATCCACTCCAGTATTCTGGCCTGGAGTACAGTCCATGGTTTCTCAAAGAGTCAGACATAACTGAACAAATTTAACTATATATATATATATATACATACATATATATATATATATATACACACACACACACACACACATATATATATATATAATAAGGATTACATAATAGGGCTTCTTTCTATCTTCCTAAGATAAATGATCATCTTCCATGTATGCAGTCTGAGTGTGCAGGAAATTTGAGTTCATCAAATGAACAATGAGACTACCAGAAACCCACAAGAAGGATATATATATATATATGTTTTTTTTTTTTTAAACCACAAGAAGAATATAATTATCACAGTATAGGAGCAAATGGTATTTAAAAGGACAAAGGAGATATCAGAGTTTATAAATAGGTAAAAGTTCTTCATTCCAAAAAATGATAGGCAGGAAAGATGTGACCTAAAATTTTAAATAAAAACAGGAAAAATAATCATAAGAAGAACACTAATTTTTAAATTATAAAAGTATATTTTCATTCTTGCATTTAAACACATCTTTTGTTCTTTACTGAAAATTATATCATGATGGAAGAAGAAAGTAAGAGTATTCCGTGAAAAATTGTGTATTAATCTCTATCAGAATCTTTGAAAGTGGCTGTGAATAAGATTCATAGTCTTTGCTGTAAGGGTGACAGAAAAAGGCTATACCTTCACAGTGGCATTCTCTACAACATGACCATTCTGTTGTACCTCTAAAACATACATAAGTATCTACCCAAGGTTGATTATTGCACCTTAAAGAGATTCCACTATAAATATGCTTTGAATTTTTTCGAAAAACATTATTGAAATATAATTGATTTACAATGTTGTGTTAGTTTCAAGTGTATAGCAAAATGATTCAGTTATACTTACACATACACACATGCATGTATATATAAATATATGCATATGTGATATATCACAGTAGTTTTGATTCACATTTATCTAATAATTAATGATGGTTCAGCAGGAAAGAATCTGTCTGCAATGAAGGAGACACAGAATACTTGAGTTCAAGCCCTGGGTCCAGAAGATTCACTGGAGGAGGAAACGTAAATCCATTCCAATATTCTTGCCTGGGAAATCCCAGGAACAAAAGAGTCTGGAGGGCTACAGTCCACAGGGTTGTACAGAGTCAGACACAACTGAGTGACTGAGCACACACACACAATAATTAATGATATTCGGCATATTTTCATGTACCTCTTGGTCATCGGTAAGTCTTTAGAGAAATGTCTATTAAGGTCGTCTATCCACTTTTTGAGTGAGTTGTTTGTTTTTCTGATATTGAGCTGTATGAGCTCTTATATTATTTAATTTACTAATTTAATTAAATTTAATTAACCAATTCCTTTTGTTAAAAGATTAACTAGATTGTAAATTTTCTTTTAGCCTCTCCTCCTGCATAAAATATCTTCTTACTTAAGTAAAATCAACCTTTTGAACAAACATCTTAGAGTCTACTTGATGGTTTTCAAATATAATCTTAGCTAACCTAGCTCAGAAGGGATAGCTTATGGTGAATAGACCAATATTCAGTCCAAGAAAGGAAAAGTAAATTTGCATAAGCTGATTTAAACAAAGCTGTTTTCTTTTCTGTGTGTTTTCTCAATATCTTATAAAATATCTCATTTCCAGGTTTGTTATTTCTATGCCATTTTGATTTATTTTTGTGTGTGCATGTATGCTAAGTTACTTCAGTTGTATATGACTCTTTGTGACCCTATGGACTGTAGCTCACCAGTTTGCTCCGCCCATGGGATTCTCCAGGCAAGGATACTGGAACGGGTTGCCATGAACTCCAGGAGATCTTTCTGACACAGGGATAAAATCAGCACCTTCTACATCTCCTACATTAGCAGGCAGAATTCTTGCCACTAGTACTACCTGGGAAACACCTATTCTTGTGTTCAGTTCAGTTCAGTCGCTCAGTCATGTCCTATTCTTTGCAACCCCATGGACTGCAGCATGCCAAGCCTCCCTGTTCATCACAAACTCCCAGAGTTTACTCACACTCATGTCCATTGAGTTGGTGATGCCACCCAACCATCTCACCCTCTGTCGTTCCTGCCTTCCATCTTTCCAAGAATCAGGATCTTTTCAAATAAGTCAGTTCTTCACATCAGGTGGCCAAAGTATTGGAGTTTCAGCTTCAATATGAGTCCGTCCAATGAGTATTCTGGACTGATTTCCTTTAAGATGGACTGGTTGGATCTCCTTGCAGTCCAAGTGACTCTCAAGAGTATTTTCCAACAACACAGTTCAAAAGCACCAATTCTTCAGTTCTCAGCTTTCTTTATAGTCCAACTTTCATACATGACCACTGGAAAAACCATAGTGTTGACTAGGTGGACCTTTGTTGGCAAAGTAATGTCTCTGTATTTTAATATGCTGTCTAGGTTGGTCATAACTTTTCTTCCAAGGAGCAAGCGTCTTTTAATTTCATGGCTGTAGTCACCATCTGCAGTAATTTTGGAGCCCCCCAAAAATAAATTCTGTCACTATTTCCATTGTTTCCCCAATTATTTGCCATGAAGTAATGAAACCAGATGCCATGATCTTAGTCTTCTGAATGCTGAGCTTTAAGCCAACCTTTTCACTCTCCTCCCTCACTTTCATCAAGAGTCTCTTTAGTTCTTTGTCACTTTCTTCCATAAGGGTTTTGTCATTTGTGTAACTGAGGTTATTGATATTTCTCCCAACAATCTTTATTCCAACTTGTGCTTCATCCATCCCAGCATTTCTCATGATGTACTCTGCATATAAGTTAAGTAAGCAGGGTGACGATATACAGCCTTGACACACTCCTTTCCCAATTTGGAACTGGTCTGTTGTTCCATGTCCAGTTCTAACTGTTGTTTCTTGACCTGCATAAAAATTTCTCAAGAGGCAGGTCAGATGGTCTGTTATTCCCATCTCTTTAAGAATTTTCAACAGTTTGTTGTGATCCACACAGTCAAAGGCATTGGCATAGTCAATAAAGCAGAAGTAGATATTTTTCTAGAACACAAGATGTTTTTCTCGTGTATCTTATGCTATTTATATTGGCTTGCTGCTGCTGCTGCTGCTAAGTCATGTCAGTCGTGTCCGACTCTGTGTGACCCCATAGACCACAGCCAACCAGACTTCCCCGTCCCTGGGATTCTCCAGGCAAGAACAGTGGAGTGGGTTGCCATTTCCTTCTCCAATGCATGAAAGTGAAAAGTCAAAGTGAAGTCGCTCAGTCGTGTCTGACTCTAGCGACCCCATGGACTACAGCCCAACAGGCTCCTCCATTAATGGGATTTTCCAGGCAAAAGTACTGGAGTGGGGTGCCATTGCCTTCTTCGCTGTAACCAATAATTGCTGTCAGCTTTATTATCAAAGTACAGAAGGTTTTGATTAAAATAAATGAAAGATTTTAAACATCAGGTACAATAATAACTAATACTGATGTCATTAATAGTTTTGATTTTAAGAGATGAATCAAAGAAGTAAAATATCTTGAAGTAAAAGAATTATATTAATCAAAAAAATTTAACATTTTTGACACAGAGCATGGTATTATGGATAAAATATCCAGGAGCAAAGCTCAGCACTGCTTCTTACTATGTGTATCAAGGTCTTTAATTGCTCTGAGATGGTCATCTCATAGAATTTCCTTTTATAGGCTCTAGTTGAGTAGATTATATATATTTGGGTTCACCATGCAGCAAGTGGTGCCTCAGGGTTTTTTATTTTCATATTGTATACAGAGCTAAGTGAAAAGATTCTCTCGATACATGTTTATGTGTATAAAATGGTAGAAGCTTTGAGATCATTATTAAGCCAAGAAAGCCTTGAAATAGTAACAGTTTGATAAATGTTTTACATTCTAACTGTGTGCAGAACATGCCCTGGGTGCAAGAGATAATGTGTTAATGTGTAAGCTTCATGTCACCAAGCAACATATCAACAAGTTTCTTCCACTACAATCTCCAAAGGAGAGGAATACAGAGAACATGAATTATTATTTCCAAATGAATTATTCAGAGGTCCAAGAGAAATAAGTGTGTTTTTTTTAGGCAGGGAGGTACAATCTAAAAAATTTAGAGCAGTATGTTTCTCCTTGCAATATTTTACTCCTGGTTTACCTTTCGTCCATTTTTACTCAGGTTTTTCCCTTCTCGCTCTAATTTGCCTTGAGCACCCAAATCTGTCAAATTATGATAAATATCTTATCAGCTAGTCTTTTACATACTTGCTAGTGTAAAATAATAGTTATAATAAATCAGATGAAGTCAGATCAGATGAGTCGCTCAGTCGTGTCCAACTTTTTGTGACCCCAAAAATCCCAGCACACCAGGCCTCCCTGTCCATCACCAACTCCCAGAGTTCACTGAGATTCACGTCCGTCGAGTCAGTGATGCCATCCATCTATCTTATCCTCTGTCGTCCCCTTCTCCTCCTGCACCCAATCCCTCCCAGCATCAGACTCTTTTCCAATAAGTCAACTCTTCGCATGAGGTGGCCAAAGTACTGGAGTTTCAGCTTTAGCATCATTCCTTCCAAAGAAATCCCAGGGCTGATGTCCTTCAGAATGGACTGATTGGATTGCTTTGCAGTCCAAGGGATTCTCAAGAGTCTTCTCCAACACCACAGTTCAAAAGCATCAATTCTTCGGTGCTCAGCCTTCTTCACAGTCCAACTCTCACATCCATACATGACCATAGGAAAAACCATAGCCTTGACTAGACGGACCTTTGTTGGCAAAGTAATGTCTCTGCTTTTGAATATGCTATCTAGGTTGGTCATAACTTTCCTTCCAAGGAGTAAGCGTCTTTTAATTTCATGGCTGCAGTCACCATCTGTAGTGATTTTGGAGCCCCCAAAAATAAAGTCTGACACTGTTTCCACTGTTTGCCCATCTATTTCCCATGAAGTGGTGGGACCGGGTGCCATGATCTTCGTATTCTGAATGTTGAGCTTTAAGCCAACCTTTTCCCTCTCCACTTTCACTTTCCTCAAAGGCTTTTTAGTTCCTCTTCACTTTCTGCCATAAGGGTGCTGTCATCTACATATCTGAGGTTATTGATATTTCTCCTGGAAATGTTGATTCCAGCTTGTGTTTCTTCCAGTCCAGCGTTTCTCATGATGTACTCTGCATATAAGTTAAATAAACAGGATGACAATATACAGCCTTGAAGAACTCCTTTTCCTATTCGGAACCAGTCTGTTGTTCCATGTCCAGTTCTAACTGTTGCTTCCTGACCTGCAACAAATTTCTCAAGAGGCAGATCAGGTGTTCTGGTATTCCCATCTCTTTCAGAAGTTTCCACAGGTTGTTGTGATCCACACAGTCAAAGGCTTTGGCATAGTCAATAAAGCAGAAATAGATGCTTTTCTGGAACTCTCTTGCTTTTTCCATGATCCAGCGGATGTTGGCAATTTGATCTCTGGTTCCTCTGCCTTTTCTAAAACCAGCTTGAACATCAGGAAGTTTACGGTTCACATATTGTTGAAGCCTGGCTTGGAGAATTTTGAGCATTACTTTACTAGCATCTGAGATGAGTGCAATTGTGCGGTAGTTTGAGCATTCTTTGGCAGTGCCTTTCTTTGGGATTGGAATGAAAACTGACCTTTCACAGTCCTGTGGCCACTGCTGAGTTTTCCAAATTTGCTGGCATATTGAGTGCAGCACTTTCACAGCATCATCTTTCAGGATTTGGAATAGCTAAACTGGAATTCCATCACCTCCACTAGCTTTGGTCGTAGTGATGCTTTATAAGGCCCACTTGACTCCACATTCCAGGATGTCTGGCTCTAGGTCAGTAATCACAGCATCGTGATTATCTGGGTCATGAAGATCTTTTTTGACAGTTCTTCTGGGTATTCTTGGCATCTCTTCTTAATATATTCTGCTTCTGTTAGGTCCATAGCATTGCTGTCCTTTATCGAGCCCATCTTTGCATGAAATGTTCCTTTGGTATCTCTAATATTCTTGAAGAGATCGGTAGTCTTTCCCATTCTGTTGTTTTCCTCTATTTCTTTGCGTTGATCGCTGAAGAAGGCTTTCTTATCTCTTCTTGCCATTCTTTGGAACTCTGCATTCAGATGTTTTATATCTTTCCTTTTCTCCTTTGCTTTTCACTTCTCTTCTTTTCACAGCTATTTGTAAGGCCTCCCCAGACAGCCATTTTGCTTTTTTGCGTTTCTTTTCTATGGGAATGGTCTTTATCCCTGTCTCCTGTACAATGTCACGAACCTCATTCCATAGTTCATCAGGCAATCTATCTATCAGATCTAGGCTCTTAAATCTATTTCTCACTTCCACTGTATAATCATAAGGGATTTGATTTAGGTCATACCTGAATGGTCTAGTGGTTTTCCCTACTTTCTTCAATTTAAGTCTGAATTTGGCAATAAGGAGTTCATGGTCTGAGCCACAGTCAGCTCCTGGTCTTGTTTTTGCTGACTGTATAGAGCTTCTCCATCTTTGGCTGCAAAGAATATAATCAGTCTGATTTCGGTGTTGACCTTCTGGTGATGTCCATGTGTAGAGTCTTCTCTTGTGTTGTTGGAAGAGGGTGTTTGCAATGACCAGTGCATTTTCTTGGCAAAACTCTATCAGTCTTTGCCCTGCTTCATTCCGTATTCCAAGGCCAAATTTGCCTGTTACTCCAGGTGTTTCTTGACTTCCTACTTTTGCATTGCAGTCCCCTATAATGAAAAGGACATCTTTTTTGGGTGTTAGTTCTAAAAGGTCTTGTTGGTCTTCATAGAACCGTTCAACTTCAGCTTCTTCAGTGTTACTGTTTGGGGCATAGACTTGAATTACTGTGATAATGAATGGTTTGACTTGGAAATGAACAGAGATCATTCTGTCGTTTTTGAGATTGCATCCAAGTACTGCATTTCGGACTCTTTTGTTGACCATGATGGGTACTCCATTTCATCTGAGGGATTCCTGCCCGCAGTAGTAGATATAATGGTCATCTGAGTTAAATTCACCGATTCCAGTCCATTTCAGTTCTCTGATTCCTAGAATGTCGACATTCACTCTTGCCATCTCTCGTTTGACCACTTCCAATTTGCCTGATTCATGGACCTGACATTCCAGGTTCCTATGCAATATTGCTCTTTACAGCATCGGACCTTGCTTCTATCACCAGTCACATCCACAGCTGGGTATTCTTTTTGCTTTGGCTCCATCCCTTCATTCTTTCTGGAGTTATTTCTCCACTGATCTCCAGTAGCATATTGGGCACCTACTGACCTGGGGAGTTTCTCTTTCAGTATTCTATCATTTTGCCTTTTCATACTGCTCATAGGGTTCTCAAGGCAAGAATACTGAAGTGGTTTGCCATTCCCTTCTCCAGTGGACCACATTCTGTCAAATCTCTCTAGCATGACCCGCCCGTCTTGGGTTGCCCCACGGGCATGGCTTAGTTTCATTGTTAGACAAGGCTGTGTTCCTAGTGTGATTAGACTGACTAGTTTTCTGTGAGTATGGTATCAGTGTGTTTGCCCTCTGATGCCGTCTTGCAACCCCTATCATTTTACTTGGGTTTCTCTTACCTTGGGCGTGGGGTATCTCTTCACGGCTGCTGTAACAAAGCCTAGCCATTGCTCCTTACTTTGTACGAGGGGTATCTCCTCACCATCATCCTTGCTGACCTTCAACGTGGGATAGCTCCTCTAGGCCCTCCTGCACCTGTGCAGCCACGGCTCTTTGGATGTGGGGTTGGTCCTCCCCGCCATCACCCCTGGTATGGGCGTGGGGTTGCTCCTCCTGGCCACGCCCCTGGCCTCAGACATGGGGGCATGTGGGCATGGGGTAGCTCCTCCCGCCCGCCACCCCTGGCCTCGGGCTTTGGGCGTAGGGTATCTCCTCCCAGCAGCCGCCCCTGACCTCGGACGAAGGGTAACTCCTCTCGTCGCCGCCCCTGACCTCGGATGCTGGGTAGCTCTTCTCGGTCATTCCTGCACAGTCACAGTCTGGTACTCTCGGCTGCTGCCCCTGACCTTGGACATGGGGTAACTCCTCTTGGCCACTGCCCTTCGGGCATGGGGTCCTCCCGGCTTCTGCCCCTGACCTCGGACATGGGGAGGCTCCTCTCGGCCGCGTTTTGGTGTGCCTGTCGCAGCCGCCTGCGCTTGAGTTATTCAATTAACTGTCTACCTCACTAATGATTCTCTGGTGAATCAGATGATAAAGAATCTTCCTGCAATCCAGGAGACTGGAGTCCAACCCCTGGGTCAGAGAGTTCCTCTGGAAAAGAGAACAGTGATCTACTCCAGTGTTCGTGTCTGGAATATTTCATGAGTAGAGAAATAGTCCATGAGTTCACAAAAAGTCGTATAGGACTGAGCAACAAATTATTTCACTAACTAATGATGCCAGAATTCCCGCTACTTTCCTGATCAGTATAAGGATTGTTTTCCTAAATTCTTCATTCCATCGGTATAACATACATTAAAGAACTTTTTTTTTCTATTTGGCACAGTTTCTATTTATCACAATTCTTCCCATTTCCTTCCTTACTCCTCTTACCTTCAGTAATCTACACTCTATCTACTCCATAATACAGGGGCTCAGGAATCTTCCAAAGTCTCTATAATCTTGATCAAATAATTTTTATAGAGCATTTAAAATAATGCTATCTCAAGATTAGTATATAATAACTTTGGTCTTGCTGTGAAATGCCAAAGTTAATTTTGCTCTAGACTGTTTATAATAAGACTTATAAAGCTGTATTCCTTGATTGAAGAGGCACTCTAGACTTCTGGAATAACCATTTATGAAAATAATCTTAGCTGTGTGATTTTGAAGGAAATTTGTATATAACTTTTGAATCAGAATCCTAAAAGAAAAACATGTTGTGTGTTATACTTCACTTGTTGATAGTACACATTCTTAGTGCCAGCACTACTTGAATAAGAACACTGTTGATGATAATACTGTCTAACATGATTGCTTCTCTAGTTAAAGCATCATGTGGAAGTCCTGTCACAACATTTTGATTGTCTCAGGGGAGATATGGAACTTAAATCAATGCTTAACTGTTAGATGCCAATACTGCTGTCAAATAAATTACATTATCTTCCTGATTGAAACTGATGGAAAATTGAAATATTAAGTCTAGTATAATTTTCAATGTAGTTAGAACAAAAAATACTCTGAAAAAGTGCACTATTGACATGTTCACAGACTTTATTTTATAATAGAGAAAAATTTTAGTGCTGCAATTATCCCCAAATAGTGTGGTATTTGAACTCTAACATGCTCAATGAAATAGTATACAGACATCAGCAAGATAATGACATTACTATTCTGAACAGACACTTATAGTGGAATATGACTAAAGTATGACCACACTAGAAGAATGAATGTATACATATTAAAAAATAAATCAAAGGAAAACAGACCTTAAAACTTGATTGACCTAATTCTTATCACAGCCTGTTAGACTTTTCAACTATGACCACCTGTGTTAACATAGCTGAGCTATCACTACCATGAATTAAGATGATCTCAGTCAACATGACCTAGTTATTTGGCTCAGGGAAACGTCCTGGGAAGCATAAAACTGTAAACCAATAAATAATGTTACTGCTTGCATCAGGAATGCCATGTAGATCAATGATCTGATATATCAATCTCCTTGAAAATGGCCTCCTTAAGGAGCAACTGTTTAATTTCAAAGACTAATTCAACAACCTCACCTTGCTACGACTACCGATCTTAAACTATTATATCAAGAATTTTATCTAACCCCAGCAGTTCCTCTCCTATATTAAGGTGTGACCTATATTAAGTGATCTATATTAAGGAGTGACCTATATTAAGTGACCTATATTAAGCCACTGAGTTAGAGCTTAAATCCTATATATATTCATTTTGATTGTCTAATTAGACATTATTGCCTTTTACCTTGTCAAGGGATTCTCCTTTACTGCTGGAACTAGCAAATTTAGTTCCATTTTACTATTATAATGTATGACTATGGAGTTCAATTCAATGATGATTTTTTTTTAATTTGCATTGAAGTATAGTTGATTTACAACCTTGTGTTAGTTTCAAGAGTAAGCAAAGTGAATCACCAAGACTCCCTTTCTTATGGTCAGTTCAGTTCAGTTCAGTCGATCAGTCATGTCCAACTCTTTGTGACCCCATGAATCGCAGCACACCAGGCCTCCCTGTCCATCACCAACTCCTGGAGTTCACTCAGACTCACGTTCATCGAGTCAGTGATGCCATCCAGCCATCTCATCCTCTGTCGTCCCCTTCTCCTCCTGCACCCAATCCCTCCCAGCATCAGAGTCTTTTCCAATGAGTCAACTCTTCGCATGAGGTGGCCAAAGTACTGGAGTTTCAGCTTTAGCATCATTCTTTCCAAAGAAATCCCAGGGTTGCTCTCTTTAAGAATGGACTGGTTGACATTTCTCCAAAGAAGACATACAGAGGGCTAACAAACACATGAAAAGATGCTCAGCATCACTCATTATCAGAGAAATGCAAATCAAAACCACTATGAGGTACCATTTCACACCAGTCAGAATGGCTGCAATCCAAAAGTCTATAAGCAATAAATGCTGGAGAGGGTGTGGAGAAAAGGGAACCCTCTTACACTGTTGGTGGGAATGCAAACTAGTACAGCCACTATGGAGAACAGTGTGGAGATTCCTTAAAAAACTGGAAATACAACTGCCTTATGATCCAGCAATCCCACTGCTGGGCATACACACTGAGGAAACCAGAAGGGAAAGAGACACGTGTATCCCAATATTCATTGCAGCACTGTTTATAATAGCCAGGACATGGAAGCAACCTAGATGTCCATCAGCAGATGAATGGATAAGAAAGCTATAGTACATATACACAATGGAGTATTACTCAGCCATTAAAAAGAAAACATTTGAATCAGTTCTAATGAGGTGGATGAAACTGGAACCTATTATACAGAGTGAAGTAAGCCAGAAGGAAAAACACCAATACAGTATAATAACGCATATATATGGAATTTAGAAAGATGGTAGCAATAACCCTGGGTACGAGACAGCAAAAGAGACACTGATGTATAGAACAGTCTTATGGACTCTATGGGAGAGGGAGAGGGTGGGAAGATTTGGGAGAATGGCATTGAAACATGTAAAATATCATGTATGAAACGAGATGCCAGTCGAGGTTCGATGCACGATACTGGATGCTTGGGGCTAGTGCACTGTGATGACCCAGAGGGATGGTATGGGGAGGGAGGAGGGAGGAGGGTTCAGGATGGTGAACACATGTATACCTGTGGCGGATTCATTTTGATATTTGGCAAAACTAATACAATTATGTAAAGTTTAAAAATAAAATAAAATTTAAAAAGAAAAACAAACAAACAAACAAAAAAAAAGAATGGACTGGTTGGATCTCCTTGCAGTCCAAGGAACTCTCAAGAGTCTTCTCCAACACTACAGTTCAAAAGCGTCAATTCTTAGGCGCTCAGCCTCCTTCACAGTCCAACTCTCACATCTGTACATGATCACTGGAAAAACCATAGCTTTGACAAGATGGATCATTCTTGGCAAAGTAATATCTCTGCTTTTCAATATGCTATCTAGGTTGGTCATAACTTTCCTTCCAAGGAGTAAGAGTCTTTTAATTTCATGGCTGCAGTCATCATCTGCAGTAATTTTGGAGCCCAGAAAAATAAAGTCTGACACTGTTTCCACTGTTTCCCCATCTATTTCCCATGAACTGATGGGACCAGATGCCATGATCTTCGTTTTCTGAATGTTGAGCTTTAAGCCAACTTTTTCACTCTCCACTTTCACTTTCATCAAGAGGCTTTTGAATTCCTATTCACTTTCTGCTATAAGGGTGGTGTCATCTGCATATCTGAGGTTATTGATATTTCTCCTGGAAATGTTGATTCCAGCTTGTGCTTCTTCCAGCCCAGCGTTTCTCATGATGTACTCTGCATATAAGTTAAATAAGCAGGGTGACAATATACAGCCTTGATGTACTCCTTTTCCTATTTGGAACCAGTGTGTTGTTCCATGTTCAGTTCTAACTGTTGCTTTCTGACCTGCATATAGGTTTCTCAAGACGCAGGTCAGGTGGTCTGGTATTCCCATCTCTTTCAGAATCCTCCACAGTTTGTTGTGATCCACACTATCAAAGCCTTTGGCATAGTCAATAAAGCAGAAATAGATAGTTTTTTGGAACTCTCTTGCTTTTTCGATGATCCAGAAGATGTTGGCAATTTGATCTCTGGTTCCTCTGCCTTTTCTAAAACCAGCTTGAACTGATGACAGTTCTTTCCATTTATCTTTTTCTCTTTTCTGCTCTAATCTGGCCACTTAGTCAATTTGACCCACTTATTCTTTACTGTATATTTTGTTTTTTAAAACAAAATATAAACAAACATTTTATTCACTAGGCAACAACATTGTACCCTACAATAAATTCTGTAGACTAGGCATTCTTATGTTAACTTAGAGCTTAGCTTTACAACTAAATATATTTTTGTGCTCTAAATTACTTTTATGATTCATCAACTTTCACTCCCTCATTTCTTTATTGAACTTAGTCTTTCTACTTATCATTGTAACTATTTATTCTTTCAATTTTGCTGCTGTATAAGGTTACTAGAGGAAAATTCCTCATTCTAGAACTTTCTTGATGAAACTCAACTAGATTAATTCACTCTCCATCATCGACAGACACATTGAATTTGTTAAGAGGGATATGCCAGAACCATCGCTGCCACTGATTATATTGATTGATTGATTTGATTGATTATATTCTTTGCAGGAAAAGATGGACAAGCTCTATACAGTTAGCAAAAACAAGAGAGGGAGTTGACTGTGGCTCAGATCATGAACTTCTTATTGCTAAATTCAGACAAATTGAAAAAAGCAGGGAAAACCACTATAACATTCAGGTATGACCTTAATCAAATCCTTATGACTATACAGTGTAAGTCACAAACAGATTCAAGGGATTAGATCTGAAGAACTATGGATGGAGGTTCCTGACTCTGCAAAGCAGGCAGTGATCAAGACCATACCCAAGAAAAAGGAATACAAACAGGCAAAATGGTCGTCTGAGGAGGGCTTACAAATGGCTAATGAAAGAAGAGATGCTAAAGGCAATTCAGAAAAGAAAAGATATACCCATTTGAATGCAGAGTTCCAAAGAATAGCAAGGAGAGATAAGAAAGCTTTCCTCAGTGATCAATGAAAATACATAGAGGAAAACAATATAATGGGAAAGACTAGAAACCTCTTCAAGAAAATTAGAGATACCAAGGGAACATTTCCTGCAAAGATGGGCACAATCAAGGACAGAAATTGTATGGACCTAACAGAAGCGGAAGACATTAAAAAGAGGTGGCAAGAATATGCAGAAGAGCTATACAAAAAAGATCTTCATGACCCAGAAAACCACAATGGTGTGATCACTCACCTAGAGCCAGACATCCTGGAATGTGAAGTCAAGTGGCCCTCAGAAAGCAGCACTATGAACAAAGCTAGTGAAGACAATGGAATTCCAGTTGAGCTATTTAAAATCTTAAAAGTGTTGTACGCAATATGCCAGCAAATTTGGACAACTCAGCAATGGCCACAGGACTGGAAAAGTTCAGTTTTCATTCCAATCTCAAAGAAAGGTAATGCCAAAGAATGTTCAAACTACCACACAATTGCACTCATCTCACATGCTAGAAAAGTTATGTTCAAAATTCTCCAAGCCAGGCTTCAACAGGACGTGAACTGTGAAATTCCAGATGTTCAAGCTGGTTTTAGAAAAGTCAGAGGAGCCAGAGATCAAATTGCCAGCATCTGTTGGATCATCAAAAAAGCAAGAGAGTTCCAGAAAAACATCTACTTCTGCTTTACCGATTATGCCAAAGCCTTTGACTGTGTGGATTACAACAAATTGTGGAAAATTCTTCAAGAGATGGGAATACCAGACCACCTTATCTGCCTCCTGAGAAATCTGTATGTAGTTCAAGAAACAACAGTTAGAACTGGACATGGAACAACAGACTGGTTTCAGATTGAAAAAGCAGTAAGTCAAGGCTGTAAATCGTCTCCCTGTTTATTTAACTCATATGCAGAGTACATCATGTGAAATGCTGGGCTGGGTGAAACACAAGCTGGAATCAAGATTCCTGCGAGAAATAACAATAACCTCAGATACACAGATGATGCCACCCTTATGGCAGGAAGTGAAGAAGAACTTAAGAGCCTCTTGATAAAAGTGAAGGAGAAGAGTGAAAAAAGTTGGCTTAAAGTTCCACATTCAGAAAACTAAGATCATGGCATCTAGTTCCATCACTTCATGGCAAAAAGATGGGGAGACAATGGAAATAGTGAGAGTTTTTGTTTGGGGGCAGGGGGCCTCCAAAATCACTGCAGATGGTGAGTGCAGCCATGAAATTAAAAGACACTTGCTCCTTGGAAGAAAAGCTATGACCAACCAAGACAAGATATTAAAAAGCAGAGACACTACTTTGCCAACAAAGATCTTTCTAGTCAAAGCTATTTTTTTTTATTTAAATAAATAATAGCTCAGAACTTCCCAAACCTGGCTTCTCTGGTGGTTCAGATGGTAAAAGATCTGCCTGCAGTGCAAGGAGATCTGGATTCAGTTCCTGGGTAGGGAAGATCTCCTGAAGTAGACAATGGCTATCCACTCCAGTATTCTTGCTTAGAGAATTCCATTGACAGAGGAGTCTGGTGGGTTACAGTCCATGGGGCCGCAAAGACTCAGATTGACTGAGTGATTAACACTTTCACTTTCCTATACCAGCAGAGATATTTAGATACTAAACTTCATGAAATTAGTAGATCACTCTATTATCTCAGTGCAAAAAGATCCTCTCTAAGATACACTAAAAGTGTCAAAAATCAAAGGTAAATTAAAAGCCTAAAAGCAACCAAAGAAAATAATCTCAACTTGAAAAAGAACCCTCATGAGGTTATTATTGATTCCTCAGCAGAAATCTTACCAGAGAATAGAATGATACATTCAAAATGTTGAAATTTTAAAATATCTATATTTAGCAAATTTATCCTTCAAATATGAAGAAAAAATACTTTCTCAGAGACACAAATGCTGAAGGAGTCCCTCACCATTAGAACTACCTTGTGAAAAATGCTACAAGGAGTTCTTCAAAGTGAAAGAAAAAAAAAAAAAAAAGCTAACTAGTGGCTAAGTCATGTCTGACTCTTTGTGAACCCATGAAAGCACACCAGGCTTTCCTGTCCTTCACTATCTTCTGGAGTTTGTTTAGATTTATGTCCATTGAGTCAGTGATGCTCTCTAACAATCCCATCCTCTGTTGCCCCCTTCTTTTACCTTCAATCTCCCCTAGTGTCAGGGTATTTTCCTATAAGCTGGCTCCAATACCACAATTCAAAAGTGTCAATTCTTCGGTGCTCAGCCTTCTTTATGGTTCAATTCTCACATCTATACATGACTACTGGAAAAACTACAGCTTTAACTAAATGGACATTGGTTGGCACAGTGATGTGTCTGCTTTTTAATACTCAGTCTAGGTTTCTCATCTCTTCCCTTCCAAGAAGCAAGTGTCTTCTAACTTCATGGCTGCAGTCAGAGTCTGCAGTGACTTTGGAGCCCCCAAAAAATAAAATATCTTATCACTTCCACATTTTCCCCTTCTATTTGCCATGAAGTGATGGGACTGGATGCCATGATCTTAATTTTTTGAATATATTTAGAAAACCCCTATTGTATAATAGGGTAGTATGTCAACTACTTGACTATAGTATAAAGGTTAAATTAAAGGAGTATTAAAAATAACTATAGCTACTATAATTTCTTAATAAATAAATAATATAAAATGAAGCTGTTGTATGTGATTGAAGCAGTTTTTGTCAGCTTTAAGTTGTTTTAATTAAATCCATGGTAACAATAAAGCAAAAACCTAGAACAGATGTAGATAAGACAAAGAAAGGGGACCAGAACGTTTCACAATGGAAAATTACTGCTTTAAAGAGGTAGACAGATAAAAATGGAATGAAACTGTGCCTTTTGCATAGCTGTAGGTGAACCTAGAGACTCATATAGAGTGAAGTATGTTATAAGTTTAGTTCAGTTCAGTCGCTCAGTCGTGTCCAACTGTTCGCAACCCCATGAATTGCAGCACGCCAGGCCTCCCTGTCCATCACCAACTCCCGGAGTTCACTGAGACTCACATCCATTGAGTCAGTGATGCCATCCAGCTATCTCATTCTCTGTCGTCCCCTTCTCCTCCTGCCCCCAATCCCTCCCAGCATCAGAGTCTTTTCCAATGAGTCAACTCTTCACATGAGGTGGCCAAAGTACTGGAGTTTCAGCTTCAGCATCATTCCCTCCAAAGAAATCCCAGAGCTGATCTCCTTCAGAATGGACTGGTTGGATCTCCTTGCAGTCCAAGGGACTCTCAAGAGTCTTCTCCAACACCACAGTTCAAAAGAATCAATTCTTCAGCACTCAGCCTTCTTCACAGTCCAAATCTCACATCCATACATAACTACAGGAAAAACCATAGCCTTGACTAGACGAACCTTTGTTGGCAAAGTAATGTCTCTGCTTTTGAATATGCTATCTAGGTTGGTCATAACTTTCCTTCCAAGGAGTAAGCGTCTTTTAATTTCATGGCTGCAGTCACCATCTGCAGTGATTTTGCTAAGTCACTTCAGTCGTGTCCAACTCTGTGTGACCCCATAGACGGCAGTCCATCAGGCTCCACCATCCCTGGGATTCTCCAGGCAAGAACACTGGAGTGGGCTGCCATTTCCTTCTCCAATGCATGAAAGTGAAAAGTGAAAGTGAAGTCGCTCAGTCGTGTCTGACTCTTAGCGATCCCATGGACTGCAGCCTACCAGGCTCCTCTGTCCATGGGATTTTCCAGGCAAGAGTACTGGAGTGGGGTGCCATTGCCTTCTCTGCAGTGATTTTGGAGCCCCAAAATATAAAGTCTGACACTGTTTCCAATGTTTCCCCATCTATTTCCCATGAAGTGATGGGACCAGATGCCACGATCTTCGTTTTCTGAATGTTGAGCTTTAAGCCAACTTTTTCACTCTCCACTTTCACTTTCCTCAAGAGGCTTTTGAGTTCCTTTTCACTTTCTGCCATAAGGTTAGTGTCATCTGCATATCTGAGGTGACTGATATTTCTCCCAGCAAACTTGATTCCAGCTTGTGTTTCTTCTAGTCCAGCGTTTCTCATGATGTACTCTGCATATAAGTTAAATAAGCAGGGTGACAATATACAGCCTTGACTTATTCCTTTTCCTATTTGGAACCAGTCTGTTGTTCCATGTCCAGTTCTAACTGTTGCTTCCTGACCTGCATACAGATTTCTCAGGAGGCAGGTCAGGTGGTCTGGTATTCCCATCTCTTTCAGAATTTTCCACAGTTTATTGTGATCCACACAGTCAAAGGCTTTGGCATAGTCAATAAAGCAAAAAGAGGCGTTTTTCTGGAACTCTCTTGCTTTTTCGGTGATCCAACACATGTTGGCAATTTGATTTCTTGTTCCTCTGCCTTTTCTAAAATGAGGTTGAACATTTGAAAGTTCACAGTTCACGTATTTCTGAAGCCCAGCTTGGAGAATTTTAAGCATTACTTTACTAGTGTGTGAGATGAGTGCAATTGTGTGGTAGTTTGAGCATTCTTTGGCATTGCCTTTCTTTGGGATTGGAATGAAAACTGACCTTTTCCAGTCCTGTGGCCACTGCTGAGTTTTCCAAATTTGCTGGCATATTGAGTGTAGCCCTTTCACAGCATCAGCTTTCAGGATTTGGAATAGCTCAACTGGAATTCCATCACCTCCACTAGCTTTGTTTGTAGTGATGCTTCCTAAGGTCCACTTGGCTTTGCATTCCAGTAAGTCTGGCTCTAGGTGAGTGATCACACTATCGTGATTATCTAGATCGTGAAGATCTTTTTTTGTATTGTTATTTTCTGTATTCTTCCCACCTCTTGTTAATATCTTCTGCTTCTCTTAGGTCCCTATCATTTCTGTCCTTTATTGAGCCCATCTTTGCATGAAATGTTCCCTTTGTATTTCTAATTTTCTTGAAGAGATCTGTAGTCTTTCTCATTCTGTTGTTTTCCTCTATTTCTTTGCATTGATCCCTGAGGAAGGCTTTCTTATCTCTCCTCGCTATTCTTTGGAACTCTGCATTCAGATGGGAATATCTGTCCTTTTCTCCTTTGCTTTTCACTTCTCTTCTTTTCAAAACTATTTGTAAGGCCTCCTCAAACAGCCATTTTGCTTTTTTGCATTTCTTTTCCATGGGGATTGTCTTGATCCCTGTCTCCTGTACAATGTCCCACACCTCTGTCCATAATTCATCAGGCACTCTGTCTATCAGATCTAGTCCCTTAAATATATTTCTCACTTCCACTGCATATATATATATATATATATATATGTAGTAACTATCATTATTCATTTTCATTTGCATAGCTCACATTTTGTCAAACAAATTGACTAGCTATGGACAATTTTGTCTATCTTTTTATTTTGTGTCTAGCATTTTAACTGGAATACACATACAATAAACAGAAAATTTGTCTCATGTAATAGCTGTAAAATTGACAGGTTCTATGGAGGTCAGATAAAGCATTTTGTTAACTATTAAGAATAGAATAGTTGAATTCATCACATTTGGAAAGTAGGAACCTGAGATTATCCGAACTTGATTAATTTGGATTCAAGGTCTAGAAAGCACAAAACAACTTTTGATCTCAAGAAGAGTTCAAAAGCAAGTACCATATGTGAACTAAGGAATAAATATTGAGTGTTATAAGGATTTAGACACATGAGAAATACAGTTGGAGTTATAAATGTTAGTTCGTGGTCAGAATAGAGGTACTAGGTGAAGTGAAAGCAAATGGGGATTAAACCAGAAGACTTCCATTGATGGAAAAAGACAAACTGAGTGTTCTGGGAAGGGATCCCTTCTGAGAAATGTATAACTTGCAAACAGTCAGGTAAGACTGAAGGGACAAAATATGCTAGATAATAATTTTAAAAATCATTATAAATGCAAAGCTAAGCAAAAAGAGAAAATAAAATAACTTCCAGAGAGAAAATTTAAAGAATACATAAAAATAGAAAAATGAAAATCTGAGTGGTAAATCTGAGGGGATTAGCCAATATCAGAGAGGTACAAACTTGGTTTTAACTACCACTCAAGAAATATAAATAATCCCTTGGGTTCTTCAAAGCACTTCACCTAAAGAGACATGTCAGAAAGCTCTTCCTTCTGTGAAGGGGTAAGATAGGAAAATATGCCCTGATGGCAAAAGAAGGCAATCAAGGAACTTCTTTTTGACCTACAGGTCAAGTGGAAAATGTACTAAAATCAGCCCCCAGAATTCAAACTATAGCTATTCCCTCATCTGGATTTGGTGCTCCAATATACAACATTTGAATTATCAGAAAGATTCCAAGTTAATAAATTAATTAATTGTGCTGAGATTGGCAGCCTTTGAGCTTTGTGCATAAGATAATGTAAATAATCACTTATGCATAAAATAACCCTAAAATAGATTCCTCAAGATACCCACTGGTTAACTTAATCAAAGTATATATACTTACATGACATATATTTGTGTTATGTCATAGTACATTATTATATTTGTATTTTGTATTATCACATGTTATTGTTGTTTAGTTGCTAAGTCATGTCCAATTCTGTGACCCTATGGATGGTAGCATGCCATGCTCCTTTGTCCTCCACTCTCTCCTGGAGTTTGCTTAAATTCATAAATACACACTTACAAATGCATGCAAATTTGCTATTATTATGAGGACTTAGGAATAATAAATAAATAAGCTTCAGACTCAATCCTCAAAATCTTCAAATTTTGAAACATAAAGAATGACATCATACGTATTTGAAGAGAACAAACATGGGATTGAATATGTGTTCAAGAAGCAAGGAATCATCAAAAATGGGCAAACATATCAAAATAAATTTATTACTAGATTGTTTAAAATGAAAAAAATAAAATCAGTAAATTTAAAAGGACTTTGGGGAAAAAAGCAAATAATCAGAGTCAAATAAAGATCAAGTTAAAAAGTAGATGATAAGTATTATAATACAAATCACACGTTAAGTAGGATGGGGAATTTAAGAATCTGGATAGGATAAAATGCTGTAAAGCAACTGGCATTTAAACTGAAAAAAAAAATCTCATAGAGAGAGGCAATTTTTAAATAAATATTTATTTTGGATATACTAGAAAGAAGGCTTCTACTAGGGCTTCCCTGGTAGCTAAGCTGGTAAAGAATCCTCCTGCAACTCAGGAAATCCCAGTTCAATTCCTGGGTCAGGAAAAATGCGCTGGAGAAGGGATAGGCTACCCACTCCAGTATTCTTGGGCTTCCCTCATGGCTCAGATGGTAAAGAATCTGACTACAATGCAGGAGACTTGGGTTCAATCCTTGAGTTGGGAAGACCCCTTGGAAGAGGGCATGGTAATCTACTCCAGTATTCTTGCCTGGAGAATTTCCATGGACAAAGAAACCTGGTGGGCTACAGTCCATGGGATCACAAAGAGTTAGACATGACAGTGACTAAGCACAGCATGGCACAGAAACAATAAAAGATACCATATCTCAAATTCAAGAAGTCCAATGAATATCAACAAAGAAAAATCAACAAAAATGCCCATATAAGTGTATCAACATTGAAAATCTAGGAGGAAAAAAAAAAAACTAAGAAGGAGGAAAAAGCAAGTGACTGCAAAATGAACATCAAGACATTATCTTAACAGCACAACCATATGACAGAACAATGTGAGAAAACTTCAAAGTTCTGAGATATAATTACTATGCACTTTTATTTACATTTAGTAGGAAGATAAATAATCACAAAAAGAAAGTCTGAAATTCAAGAAGAAAGAGTTAATACAGAAATGTGCAAAGGTGCACAGATCATTATTTGTTTATCTACAATAGATCAAAACAGAAAAACTAAATGTGAATGAAAGTAGAAAATGATAATAACGTGAAATCCAGGTAACTGATTGAGGGTGGGGGGTGTGGGATATTAATCATCCTAAATCCTTGAAGTATTTGGAAGCTGAGTGAAAGCAATGGATATATTTAGTTTTTTAAAGTGGCATCTTAATTTAAAGGTAAACAATAAAAAGATAAAGCAAGAGATAGTCAATTATCAGCTTAGGAAAGGAACAAAATATAAAGAAAAAATCAAACTAAGCCAAAAGAAAAGTATAAAGATGAATAGAGAAAGTAATTAAAATGCACTAATAATTAATAAACAGAAGCTCCAATTAAATAGTCAGGGGACCAGAAAGGGGAGCTCTTACATCCTGTGATAATACCAGAACCCAACAGGAATAAGAAAGAACCAATATTTTTCTTGTCAAGGACTCAGCCAATAAAAAGCCATGGTAAACTTTAACTTTTTGTTAACTGTAATCCTCTCAACTTCCTTTCCCCCTCTATAAAAATGGTTCCTTGCTGTGCAGGAACTTGCTCATGCCTCTCTATGGTTGCAGAACCCATAGTGTGATTTTCTGCTGATCGTGAGTGAAGCCTTTACTAAAGAGAGAACTGCATCTCTTTGCTTTTCATCAACATTTGCTTATTCATATGGGAATCAGAGAGAAACTTCTGAAGGCTCTGGGGCTTATGAGAAAACAGATGCAATATCCACAACTGAGTACATAGAGTTCCTTGATTTTCTCCCTGACAGTGAAGTTTGAAGGTATGTATTTCTTCTGAATCCAAGCTCATGCCCTCTTTCCATTTAAAACTCTCCAGACTTTATTTGGGATCCGTTCTAAGGTTTCCTCCATTCTGGCTAAGGTACTGCTCTATATATGAATACTCATTGGAATTTTGATTTGATTTTGGGATCAGGCTATTTCAACCAAAGCTGGCTGAGAAGGCTTTGGCCCATTCTTTTGGGGGAGCAAGGGCCATTTCATTGAAATTTTGTCAGTTCTTCTGTTGGCCCATTTCTTGGGAATAGGGGCTGTTCTATGAGAACTGGCAGAGAAGTCTTCAGTCTGGCTCCCCTGGTACCAAGCTGTTTTCTTAGAATTGGCTGGTATTAGCACTAAAGGCTATTTGAGTTATAAACTCTTTGAATTTAGCTGTTAAAGCTGCTTTTTAACCTGTTGTTCTTTTATGCTAAAGAAAATCCTCTGAAAAATGGGATCTAGCTATCTAAGTGTTTTGAGAGCATGTCCCCCATAAGGACTTTGACCAATTTCATGTTTAAAAACCATGATCTTCTTTATGTGCATTTCTAATTAAACGGACCTGTCTGATCAAAAGAAACTTAGATAATCAATGGCTATTATGGGAAACTTTTTAAATTCTCATACTTAATTTTCTTAAAACTGAATTTTCAGAACTGAACAGTATGTCTATTTTGATTGGTATTTTGAGGTTTCCAAACATTGTCAGGAAAATTTTCTCTCTGCAAAATAAGAATTTAAGATTAACTGAGGCAAAATAAAAATGATTAAAGAAATTTAAAATAGCTCCTGAAGTCTCATTTTCTTCTTTCTTGGCTCCTTTGTCTCAGGCTCCAGCTCTGGTACCATCTTGTCTCTCATTTTTGGCTCCTTATGGTCAGGCTTCACTTCTAGCACCATCTACATCCCCACTTTTATACCATTTACACCTGCCTTATACCCTCAGTTCCCCCATATTATTTCATCAGACTTCCCTTTTACTATGAAACTCTTCTTACGTATTTTCCTTCTGAACTTACTGGAATCTGCTACTTTAAAATTAAGCCTTATGAGGATCCAAATACTAAATTCTCAGTTTATTATATTGCATGGACTACAGCTGAACTGCAAGCCATAGTCAAAGATTTTCCCAAAGTAAATGAAGATCCTCCAGATTTGTTAAGGCATTTAATATAGTTAATTAAACTAATCAATCTTATTATTCTAATTTAAGTCAACTATTTCACATGCTTTCAGTAAAGCCAGGTCCAGCCTTAGATAAAACTTCTGACTCAGAAAATGTTGAAAGGTTTCTATAGTTGCAACCAAGGGAACATCTCACTTACTTAGTATACAATCAACCTAGAGCCAGGTGACTTCATCAAAAATTCTCAGCGATCTTCCAAACCTATCTATTGAAACAAAATTCACGCTTGCACAGAAAATTCTGATGAACCATTCATGAATATTATAATCAACTTCAAATTGTTTTATAATAAAATTCTGGGGCTTTCCCGGTGGCTGAGTGGTAAAGAATTCACCTGCCAATGCAAGAGACATGGGTTCAGCTCCTAATCCAGGGAAATCCCTCATGCCTTGGAGCAAGCTCATATACCACAGCTATTGAACTCTAGAACTCAGGAGCTGAAACTCCTGAGTCCATGTGCCACAATTACTGAAGCCCATGCATCCTAGAACTTACACTCGGCAATAAAAGAAGCCACCACAGTGAGAATCCTATGCACCAAAACTAGAGAATAACCCCCACTCGACGCAATTGGAGAAAAGCTCACACAGCTATGGAGACCCAGCATGGCCAAAAATAAATAATCAAAATTATTTTTAAATAAATAAAAATAAATTCTGACCTTCCTTCAGATATTGATTCTATAGGGGTAGCATTTAACTCTATATTTATTAAAGGGCTGCACTGGGACTTACCTCTTCTAGTCAAAAAGACCAGAGTAGAATGGAAAAGCATGTCCATTTACTATTTACTTAATCTGGAAAACCAATTCTCTAAAATTCAACATGAGTCACTTAAAAAGAAGACTGTACATATGATTACTCTCAACAAATGAAGGCCTCTAAATGAAACCAAAACTCTCCTGGTTCATCCCAGTGCACCAGCCCCAAGCTTCCTGTATCCTGCATCGAACCTGGACTGGCGATTCATTTCTTATATGATATTATACATGTTTCAATGCCATTCTCCCAAATCATCCCCCCTCCCTCTCCCACAGAGTCCAAAAGACTGTTCTATACATCTGTGTCTCTTTATTGTAAAGTAAAAAAATTAAAAAAAATTAAAAACTCTCCTGGTTTCTACTATTATTGAAAAGAGCCAGGAATTGTTATAAATTCAAAAACTTTAGGCACTTTCAGCCCTCTAACCAGTCTTTGCAACTTCATCACGATTCTCAGTGACAGGGCTCTGAGGAAAAATAAGGTCTCTTATGAAGCTCCCTTTTTAATCAGCTTGGAGAAACATTTCTCAAGACTGGGGATGAGTCTAACTGAAACCAGAAATTTTTGCCAGTATCTTTTTGGCCTCAGGTCAAACAACAGGGAGGGAACATAGCCCCACCCATCAACAGAAAATTAGATTAAAGATTTACTGAGGTCAAGAACTTAAGATGGTGAGGAATAGGACAGAGAAACCACTTTCTCCTCCACAAATTCATCAAAAGATCATTTGAATGCTGAGTAATTTCAGCAAAACAACTTTTGAAAGCAGGCAGAGGACACCAGGCACCCAGAAAGGCAGCCTGTATTCTTTGAAAGGGGGGAGGAAAAAATATAAAACACAAAAAGAGAGGCAAAAGAGTTAAGGACAGAGACTCATACTGGGGAGGGAGTTGCAAAGGAGGAGAAGTTTCCAAATACCAGGAAATCCTCTCTTCAGCTGGTTTGTGGGGAGTTTTGGAATCTCAGAGGGAAACATAATTGGGATGGAAGAAAAAAAAAAAAAAAAAAACAGAATACATGCCTTAACCACAACTCCAAGTGGAGAAATAGCCCAGATGCTCATGTCTGCCACCAGCCAGCAGGGGGTCATGGGTTGCATCCTTAGGGTAAGGACCAGGACTGAATGCCCTGAGGACAATCTGAAGGAGCTAATGTGAGACAGCAACCCAAACTGTGGGATTGCCAGAGAGAGGGAGAGAGAGAGGAAAAAAAAAAAAAGAGAGAGAGAGAGAGAGAGAGAGAACCTTCCCATGAAAAGCTCTAAGCCAGCTAGCTGCAGAACGGCCCATCCCCTTGCTGGAAGCAGAGAGGCAGGTGGGAAACAGCCAGAGCCAGAAGACGAGAGGCCATCTCGGCCCCAGACACAGCATCCTCTTACAAACTGTGAGCAGGCTCCAGTTGCTAACCAAATTTTCCTGGGATCCTAGACGGTTGACATCTACCAGAAGGGTCACAGCCTGAGATCAGGCCCTGAGAGGAGACACATGGCACACCTGAAACAGCGTTCTTATAGCACACCCAGGAAACTGAGTGGTGGGACCGGGGAGGTGATAAGAAGCACCACACACCTGGGATAGTGCCCTCACCAAGCATCTGGTTGCCTGAGCCCCTCGGACCTAGGAAGGGCACAAAAAACAGGCCCAACCGAGTTTGTGCTTTTGTGGAGTACCCGAGAACCTGAACCTCAGCAGCTTAGACCTGGGAAGTGCATGCAACCCAGGGCCTGCTTTGGACAGTTCCGCTTCAGAGCAACCTGAGCGGTGTAGACCGGGAAAGCACAGGAGCCATGAGCTGGGACAACCCCAGTGTGGCCAAGACACTGTAAGCACTCCCCATACATGGCAGTGATATTTGTTTGCAGTGTTCCTCCCTCCCCACAGGACAATTGCCATAAGTGAGCCTAAATAAGTGACCACATTCACCCCCTTGTGTCAGGGAAGAAATTAGACACTGAAGAAACTTGCAAAAAGAGGAAGCCAAAATAAACAAAGAAGAGGGAGCCGCTCTGGAAGTGACAAGTGCAACAGATTAAAACCCTGTAGTTAGCACTGACTACATTGGAAGGGGCCTATAGGCCTTAAGACGAAGTATAAGCTGAAACAAGGAACTATCTGAAATCGAAAGGACCCCAAACTGCTCTCAACAGCTTCAGAGAAATTCCTAAATATATTTTTACTATTATCACTTAGTGATAATTTTATTTTTAAGTTCTTTATTACTTCATGGGAAATAGATGGGGAAACAGTGGAAACAGTGTCCAACTTTATTTTTGGGGGCTCCAAAATCACTGCAGATGGTGATTGCAGCCATGAAATTCAAAAACGCTTACTCCTTGGAAGGAAAGTTATGACCAATCTAGATAGTATATTCAAAAACAGAGACATTACTTTGCCAACAAAGGTCCATCTAGTCAAGGCTATGGTTTTCCAATAGTCACGTATAGATGTGAGAGTTGGACTGTGAAGAAAGCTGAGCACCGAAGAACTGATGCTTTTGAACTGTGGTGTTGGAGAAGACTCTTGAGAGTCCGTTGGACTGCAAGGAGATCCAACCAGTCCATTCTGAAGGAGATCAGCCCTGGGTGTTCTTTGGAAGGAGTGATGCTAAAGCTGAAACTCCAGTACTTTGGCCACCTCATGAGAAGAGTTGACTCATTGGTAAAGACTCTGATGCTTGGAGGGATTGGGGGCAGGAGGAGAAGGGGACAGAGAATGAGATGGCTGGATGTCATCACCGACTAGATGGACGTGAGTTTGAGTGAACTCCGGATGTTGGTGATGGACAGGGAGGCCTGGCGTGCTGCGATTTATGGGTTTGCAAAGAGTCGGACACAACTGAGTGACTGAACTGAACTGATTACTCCTTTAATTTTCATTTTTATAACCTACTATTGCCTTGCAAAAAAAGACCTTATTTTTAAAGCAAATTTCACATATATATATATATATATTTTATAATTTTTGTGATTGATTTTGTTATGTATTTTTGAGAGTCTAACCTCTAATCTAGATTTTTAATCTTTGCTTTTTGGTGTTTGTTATCAATTTTGTACCTTTAAGAATCTAATCTTCAGTACCCATGTTTACTTAGGGGTGTGATTACTGGCTTGATTTCTCTCTCCCCTTTTGACTCTCCCCTTTTTTCCCCAGGTCACCTCTATCTCCTCCCTCCCCCTTCTCTTCTCTACTAAACTCTGTGAATCTCTCTGGGTGTTCTGGCCTGTGAAGAACACTTAGGGAACTGATTACTAGCTAGATTGGTCTCCCCCTTTGGACTGCCTCTCTTCTCCTCCTGATCACCTCTATCTTGCTTCTCCCTCTTCTCTATGTAACTACATGAACCTCTCTGGGTGTTCCAGATGGTGAATAAACATAGGGAATTGATTATTGGCTAGATTGCTCTCTCCCATTTTGATTTCCCCTTCTCCTCCTGGTCACCTCTATTTCCCTCCTACCTCTTCTCTTCTCCGTGTTACTCTGTGAATCTCTTTGGGTGTCCCTCACTGTGGAAAATCTTTTCATCCTTAACCTAGATGTTTTATCATCAGTGCAGTATGGATGGAGAAGTCTTGAGGCTACAGGAAGAGTAAGACTGAAAGCCAGAGGCAGGAGGCTTAAATCCAAACTTGAGAACACCAGAGAACTCCTGACTACAAGGAATGTTAATTGACAAGAACTCATCCAAAAGCCTCCATCAGTTCAGATCAGTTCAGTTCAGTCACTCAGTTGTGTCCGACTTTTTGCAACCCCATGAATCACAGCATGCCAGGCCTCCCTGTCCATCACCAACTCTCAAAGTTCACTCAAACTCATGTCCATCAAGTCAGTGATGCCATCCAGCCATCTCATCCTCTGTCCTCCCCTTCTCCTCCATACCTACACTGAAATCAAGCTCCACCCAAGAGCCAACAAGTTCCAGAGCAAGACATTCCATGCTAATTCTCCAGCAACACAGCAATATATCTCTGAGCATTAAAATACATGCTGCTCAAAGTCAAACCGAACCCACAGGCACCTCAAAACTCACTACTGGACACTTCATTGCACTCCAGAGAGAAGAGATGAAGTTCCACCCACCAGAACACAGACACAATCTCCCCTAACCAAGAAACCTTGACAAGCCACTCGTCCAACCCTACCCAGAGGGAGGAACCTCCACAATAAAGAGGAACCATAAACTTCCAGCATACAGAAAGTCCACCCTAAACATAACAATCTAAACAAAATGAAAAGGCAGAGAAATATTCAGCAGGTAAAAGAACATGATAAGTACCCTCCAAACTAAACAAAAGAGGAGGAGATGGGGAATCTACTGAAAAAGAACTCAGAATAATGAGAGTAAAGATGATCCAAAATCTTAAAAACAGAATGGAATTACAGATATATAGACAACAGACAAGGATTGAGAAGATGCAATAAATGTTTATTAAGGACCTAGAAGAAATAAAAAAGAATCAATAATGATTAATGCAATAACTGAGATAAAAAGCACTCTGGAAGGAGCCAACAGTAGAGTCACTGAGGCAGACGGTAGGATAAGTGAGGTGGAAGATAGAATGGTGGAAATAAATGAAGCAGAGAGGAAAAAAGATTAATTCTTTTAATAAGAAGTGAGGACAACCTCAGATACCTCTGGGACAATGTTAAAGGCCCGATCATTCAAATCATAGGAGTCCCAGAAGAAGACAAAAAGAAAGGTCATGAGAAAATACTTGAGGAGATAATAGTTGAAAACTCCCCTAAAATGGGGAAGGAAATAGCTACCCAAGTCAAAGAAACCCAGAGGGTTCCAAACAGGATAAACAAAAAAGTGAAACACCCCAAAAAACACATTAATCAAATTAAGGAAGGTCAAACACAAAGATCAAATAGTAAAAGCAGCAAGGGAAAAGTGACAAATAACACACAAGGGGATTCCCATAAGGATAACAGCTGATCTTTCAATAGAAACTTCAGGCCAGAAGGGAATGGCAGGACATTCTTAAAGTGATGAATGAGAAAAACCTAAAACCCAGATTACTATACACAGCAAGAATCTCATTCAAATATGAAGGAGAAATCAAAAGCTTTACAGACAAGCAAAAGCTGAGAGAATTAAGCACCATTAAACCAGCTCTCCAACAAATGCTAAAGGATCTTCTCTAGACAGGAAACACAGAAAGGGTGTATACACTCAAACCCAAAAACAACAAAGTAAATGGCAACAGGATCATACTTATCAATAATTACCTTAAATGAAAATGGATGGGGGGGAGGAGCTAAGATGGCAGAGGAATAGGACAGGGAGACTACTTTCTCCCTCACAAATTCATCAAAAGAACATTTAAACGCCGAGTAAATTCCACAAAACAACTTCTGAAGGCCGGCAGAGGACATCAGGCACCCAGAAAAGAAACCCATTATCTTTGAAAAGAGGTAGGAAAAAAAATAAAAGACAAAAAAAGAGACAAAAGAGGGAGGGACGGAGTTCGTCCCTGGAAGGGAATCTTAAAAAGAGAGAAGTTTCCAAACACCAGGAAACACTCTCACGGCCAAGCCTGTGCCAGCCTTGGAAGCACACAGGGCAACATAACAGGGAGGAAAAATAAATAAACAATTAAAACCCACAGATTACGAGCCCAACAGTAACTCCCCCAGTGGAGAAGCAGCGCAGATGCCTGCACCCACCACTAGCAAGCGGGGGCTGGGCAGGGAGGCGCGGGCTGCATCGCTTAGAGTAAGGATCTGGCCTGAATGCCCCGAGCGCTATCTGAGTGAACTAATTTGGGCTACCAAACCAGACTGTGGGATAACTACCACGCGAAAACCAGCCCTAACCTAAGACACCGCCAGGCCCACCCACGGAACAAACTGAACAGAGATAGCCGGCTGCAGACCATCCCCCTCCGGTGACAGGCAGCCAGAACTGGAAGGGGGCAATCGCAGCCCCAGAGAGACATTATCTACAAAACTGTAAGCAGGCTTCTTTGCTAACTAAGACTTCTTGGGATTCTGGATGGTCAACATCCACTGGAGAAGGTGCGCTGGTTGTACACCCAGAAAACCAAGTGGCAGGGAGGCGATAAGTCGCAGCGACCATGCTCGCCAAACACCTCATCACCTGAGCTGCTCAGACCTGGGAAGGGCACAAAACGCAGGCCCAACCGAGTCTGGGCCTCTGAGGACTACCTGAGTACCTGAACCTGAGCAGCTTAGACCTGGGAGGTGCAAGCAGCCCAGGGCTGGCCTCGGATGGTTCCTGGTGGAGCAACCTAGAGCCTGAGCACTGTGGGCAGGGAGGCTACACGTGCCATGAGCGGGGGCAGGCCCAGTGTGGCTGAGGCACTGCGAGCACATGCCAGTATTATTTGTTTGCAGCATCCCTCCCTCCCCACAGCATGACTGAACAAGTGAGCCTAAAAAAAAAAAAAAAGTGTCCAACACCTCCCCCTTTGTATCAGGGTGGAAATCAGACACTGAAGAGACCAGCAAACAGAAGAAGCTATAACAGAGGGAACTGCCTTGGAAGCGACAGACAATAGATTAAAACCCTGTCATTAGTACTGACTACACAGGAAAGGGCCTATAGATCTTGAGAAATATAAGCCGGACCAAGGAACTAGCCGAAAATGAACTGACCCCACAATACCCACAACACCAGAGAAAGTCCTAGATATATTTTTACTATTTTTACAATCATTCTTTCTTTTTTTAATTTTTTAAAAAAATTTAAGTCCTCTATTACTCCTTTAATTTTCACTTTTATAACCTACTATTACTTTGCAAAAAAAAAAAAAGACCCTATTTTTTTTAAAAGCAAACTTCATATGTATATTCTTCAAAATTTTTGTAACCTTGGTTTTTTTTTTTTTTTCCTTTTCTCTTTATCTTTCTTTTTTTTTTCTTCTTTTCTTTAACATTGTATTTTTGAAATTCCAAATTCTACTCTAGATTTTTAATTTTAGCTTTTTGGTATTTGTTATCAATTTTGTACCTATATTTTTTTAAATAATTTTTGTGACTTTTTCTTTCTCTCTTTCTTTCTCTTCTTCTTTTCTTTAACATTGTATTTCTGAAATTCCAAACTCTACTCTAGATTTTTAATTTATGCTTTTTGGTATTTGTTATCAATTTTGTACCTATATTTTCTTTATAATTTTTGTGACTTTGTTTGTTTTTGTTTGTTTGTTTTTTCTCTTTCTTTTTCTTCTTCCTTTCTTTAACATTGTATTTTTGAAATTCCAAACTCTACTCTAGATTTTTAATTTTTTGCTTTTAGGCATTTGTTACCAATTTTGTACCTTTAAGAACCCAATCTTCAGTACCCATTTTTTACTTGGGAGCGAGATTACTGGCCTGACTGCTCTCTCCCTCTTTGGATTCTCCTTTTTCTCCACCAGGTCGCCTGTGTCTCCTCCCTAACCCTTCTCTACTCTACCCAACTCTGTGAATTTCTGTGTGTTCCAGACGGTGGGAAACACTTAGGGAACTGATTACTGGCTGGATCTGTCTCTCTCCTTTTCATTCCCACCTTTTATCCTCCTGGCCACCTCTGTATCCTTCTTTCCTCTTCTCTTCTCTGTATAACTCCATGAACATCTCTGAGCAGTCCAGGTGTGGAGTGCACATAAGGAAGTGATTACTGGCTAGCCCACTCTCTCCTCTACTGATTTCACCTCATCTCATTCGGGTCACCTCTAACTCCCTCCTCCCTCTTCTCTTCTCCATGTAATGCTGTGAACCTCTCTGGGTGACCCTCATGGTGGAGAAACTTTTCATCTTTAACCTAGATGTTTTATCGATGATGCTGTATAGAAGGAGAAGTTTTGAGACTACTGTAAAATAAGACCGATAACTGGAAGCAGGAGGCTTAAGTCCAAACCCTGATTCCAGGGAACTCCTTACTCCAGGGAACATTAATTGACAGGAGCTCATCAAACGCCTCTATACCTACACTGAAACCAAGCACCACACAAGGGCCAACAAGTTCCAGGGCAAGACATACCAAGCAAATTCTCCAGCAACACAGGAACACAGCCATGAGCTCCAATATACAGGCTGCCCAAAGTTACTACAAAACCATAGACATCTCATAACTCATTACTGGACACTTCATTGCACTCCAGAGAGAAAAAATCCAGCTCCACCCACCAGAACACCAACACAAGCTTCCCTAACCAAGAAACCTTGACGAGCCACCTGTATAAACCCACACACAGTGAGGAAACTCCACAATAAAGAGAACACCACAAACTGCCAAAATACAGAAAGGACACCCCAAACTCAGCAATATAAACAAGATGAAGAGACAGAGGAATACCCAGCAAGTAAAGGAACAGGATAAATGCCCACCAAACCAAACAAAAGAAGAAGAGATAGGGAATCTACCTGATAAAGAATTTTGAATAATGATAGTGAAATTGATCCAAAATCTTGAAATCAAAATGGAATCACAGATAAATAGCCTGGGGACAAGGATTGAGAAGATGCAAGAAAGGTTTAACAAGGACCTAGAAGAAATAAAAAAGAGTCAATATATAATGAAAAATGGAATAAATGAGATCAAAAACCCTCTGTTGGCAACAAATAGTAGAATAACAGAGGCAGAAGATAGGATTAGTGAATTAGAAGATAGAATGGTAGAAATAAATGAATCAGAGAGGAAAAAAGAAAAATTAATTAAAAGAAATGAGGACAATCTCAGAGACCTCCAGGACAACATTAAATGTTACAACATTCGAATCATAGAAATCCCAGAAGAAGGAGACAAAAAGAAAGACCATGAGAAAATACTTGAGGAGATAATAGTTGAAAACTTCCCTAAAATGGGGAAGGAAATTATCACTCCAGTCCAAGAAACCCAGAGAGTCCCAAACAGGGTAAACCCAAGGCAAAACACCCAAGACACATATTAATCAAATTAACAAAGATCAAACACAAAGAACAAATATTAAAAGCAGCAAGAGAAAAACAACAAATAACACACAAGGGAATTCCCATAAGGATAACAGCTGATTTTTCAATAGAAACTCTTCAAGCCAGGAGGGAATGGCAAGACATACTTAAAGTGATGAAAGAAAATAACCTACAGCCCAGATTATTGTACCCAGCAAGGATCTCATTCAAATACGAAGGATAAATCAAAAGCTTTACAGACAAGCAAAAGCTGAGAGAATTCAGCACCACCAAACCAGCTCTCCAACAAAAACTAAAGGATACTCTCTAGACAAGAAACACAAAAAAAGGTGTATAAATTCTAACCAAAAACAATAGAGTAAATGGCAACGGGATAATACTTATCAATAATTACCTTAAATGTAAATGGGTTGAATGGCCCAACCAAAAGACAAAGACTGGCTGAATGGATACAAAAACAAGACCCCTGTATATGATGTCTACAAGAGACTGACCTCAAAACAGGGGACACATATAGACTGAAAGTGAAGGGCTGGAAAGAGATTTTCCATGCAAATAGAGACCAAAAGAAAGCAGGAGTAGCAATACTCATATCAGATAAAATAGACTTTAAAACAAAGGCTGTGAAAAGAGACAAAGAAGGTCACTACATAATGATCAAAGGGTCAATCCAAGAAGAAGATATAACAATTATAAATATATATGCACCCAACATGGGAGCACCGCAATATGTAAGACAAATGCTAACAAGTATTAAAGGAGAAATTAACAATAACACAATAATAGTGGGAGACTTTAATACTCCACTCACACCTATGGATAGATCAACCAAGCAGAAAATTAACAAGGAAACACAAACTAAACAATACAATAGACCAGTTAGACCTAATTGATATCTATAGGGCATTCCATCCCAAAACAATGAATTTCACCTTTTTCTCAAGCGCACACAGAAACTTCTCCAGGATAGATCACATCCTGGGCCATAAATCTTGCCTCGGTAAATTCAAAAAAATTGAAATCATTCCAAGCATCTTTTCTGACCACAGTGCAGTAAGATTAGATCTCAATTACAGGAGAAAAACTATTAAAAATTCCAACATATTGAAGCTGAACAACACACTGCTGAATAACCCACAAATCACAGAAGAAATCAAAAAAGAAATCAAAATTTGCATAGAAATGAATGAAAATGAAAACACAACAACCCAAAACCTGTGGGACACTATAAAAGCAGTCCTAAGGGGAAAGTTCATAGCAATATATGCATACTTCAAGAAACAAGAAAAAAGTCAAATAAATAATCTAACCCTACACCTAAAGCAACTAGAAAAGGAAGAAATGAAGAACCCCAAGGTTAGTAGAAGGAAAGAAATCTTAAAAATTAGGGCAGAAATAAATGCAAAAGAAACAAAAGAGACCATAGCAAAAATCAACAAAGCCAAAAGCTTCTTCTTTGAAAGGATAAATAAAATTGACAAACCATTCATTAGCCAGACTCATCAAGAAACAAAGGGAGAAAAATCAAATCAATAAAATTAGAAATGAAAATGGAGAGATCACAACAGACAACACAGAAATACAAAGGATCATAAGAGACTACTATCAGCAATTATATGCCAATAAAATGGACAACATGGAAGAAATGGACAAATTCTTAGAAAAGTACAACTTTCCAAAACTAGACTAGAAAGAAATAGAAAGTCTTAACAGACCCATCACAAGAACGGAAATTGAAACTGTAATCAAAAATCTTCCAGCAAACCAAATCCCAGGTCCAGACAGCTTCACAGCTGAATTCTACCAAAAATTTAAAGAAGAGCTAACACCTATCCTACTCAAACTCTTCCAGAAAATTGCAGAGGAAGGTAAACTTCCAAACTCATTCTATGAGGCCACCATCACCCTAATACCAAAACCTGACAAAGATTCCACAAAAAAAGAAAACTACAGGCCAATAACACTGATGAACATAGACACAAAAATCCTTAACAAAATTCTAGCAATCAGAATCCAACAATACGTTAAAAAGATCATACACCATGACCAAGTGGGCTTTATCCCAGGGATGCAAGGATTTTTCAATATCTGCAAATCAATCAATGTAATACACTACATTAAAAAATTGAAAAATAAAAACCATATGATTACCTCAATAGATGCAGAGAAAGCCTTTGACAAAATTCAACATCCATTTATGATAAGAACTCTCCAGAAAGCAGGAATAGAAGGAACATACCTCAACATAATAAAAGCTATATATGACAAACCCATAGCAGACATTATCCTCAATGGTGAAAAATTGAAAGCATTTCCTCTAAAGTCAGGAACAAGACAAGGGTGCCCACTTTCACCATTAGTATTCAACATAGTATTAGAAGTTTTGGCCACAGCAATCAGAGCAGAAAAAGAAATAAAAGGAATCCAAATTGGAAAAGAAGAAGTAAAACACTCACTGTTTGCAGATGACATGATCCTCTACATAGAAAACCCTAAAGACTCCACCAGAAAATTACTAGAACTAATCAATGAATAGAGTAAAGTTGCATGATATAAAATCAACACACAGAAATCCCTTGCATTCCTATACACTAATAATGAGAAAACAGAAAGAGAAATTAAGGAAACAATTCCATTCACCATTGCAATGGAAAGAATAAAATAGGAATATATCTACCTAAAGAAACTAAAGACCTATATATAGAAAACTATAAAACACTGGTGAAAGAAATCAAAGAGGGAACTAATAGATGGAGAAATATACCATGTTCATGGATTGGAAGAATCAATATAGTGAAAATGAGTATACTACCCAAAGCAATTTATAGATTCAATGTAATCCCTATTAAGCTACCAACGGTATTCTTCACAGAGCTAGAACAAATAATTTCACAATTTGTATGGAAATACAAAAAACCTCGAATAGCCAAACCTATCTTGAGAAAGAAAAATGGAACTGGAGGAATCAACCTGCCTGACTTCAGGCTCTACTACAAAGCCACAGTCTCAAGACAGTATAGTACTGGCACAAAGACAGAAATATAGATCAATGGAACAAAATAGAAAGCCCAGAGATAAATCCACACACATATGGACACCTTATCTTTGACAAAGGAGGCAAGAATATACAATGGATTAAAGACAATCTCTTCAACAAGTGGTGCTGGGAAAACTGGTCAACCACTTGTAAAAGAATGAAACTAGAACACTTTCTCACACCATACACAAAAATAAACTCAAAATGGATTAAAGATCTCAACGTAAGAGACCAGAAACTATAAAACTCCTAGAGGAGAACATAGGCAAAACACTCTCTGACATACATCACAGCAGGATCCTCTATGACCCACCTCCATGAATATTGGAAATAAAAGCAAAAATAAACAAATGGGACCTAATTAAACTTAAAAGCTTCTGCACAACAAAAGAAACTATAAGCGAGGTGAAAAGACAGCCTTCAGAATGGGAGAAAATAATAGCAAATGAAGCAGCTGACAAAGAATTAATCTCAAAAATATACAAGCAACTCCTACAGCTCAATTCCAGAAAAATAAATGACCCAATCAAAAAATGGGCCTGAGAACTAAACAGACATTTATCCAAAGAAGACATACAGAGGGCTAACAAACACATGAATAGATGCTCAACATCACTCATTATCAGAGGAATATAAATCAAAGCCTCAATGAGGAACCATCTCACGCCAGTCAGAATGCTGTGACCCAAAATCTACAAGCAATAAATGCTGGAGAGGGTGTGGAGAAAAGGGAACCCTCTTACACTGTTGGTGGGAATGCAAACTAGTAGAGCCACTATGGAGAACAATGTGGAGATTCCTTAAAAAACTGGAAATACAACTGCCTTATGATCCAGCAATCCCACTGCTGGGCATACACACTGAGGAAACCAGAATTGAAAGAGACACATGTACCCCAATGTTCATCGCAGCACTGTTTATAACAGCCAGGACATGGAAGCAACCTAGATGTCCATCAGCAGATGAATGGATAAGAAAGCTGTGGTACATAAGCACAATGGAGTATTACTCAGCCATTAAAAAGAATACATTTGAATCAGTTCTAATGAGGTGGATGAAACTGGAGCCTATTATACAGAGTGAAGTAAGCCAGAAAGAAAAACACCGATACAGTATACTAACGCCTATATATGGAATTTAGAAAGGTGGTAACAATAACCCTGTGTATGAGACAGTAAAAGAGACACTGATGTATAGAACAGTCTTTTGGACTCTGTAGGAGAGGGAGAGGGTGGGATGATTTGGGAGAATGGCATTGTAACATGTATAATATCATATATGTAATGAATTGCCAGTCCAGGTTTGATGCACGATACTGGATGCTTGGGGCTGGTGCACTGGGATGACCCAGAGGGATGGTATGGGGAGGGAGGAGGGAGGAGGGTTCAGGATGGGGAACACATGTATACCTTTGGTGGATTCATTTTGATATATGGCAAAACCAATACAATATTGTAAAATTAAAAAATAAAAAAAAAAAAATAAATGAAAATGGGTGGAATGCCCCAACCAAAAGACAAAAACTGGTTGAATGGATACAAAAACAAGACCCCTATATACCTTTTCTATAAGAGGCCCACCTCAAAACAAGGAAAAAGATAGATCACGCAAATGGAAACCAAAAGAAAGCAGGAGTAGCAATACTCATATCAGAAAATAGACTTTGAAATAAAGGCCATGAAAAGAGGCAAAGAAGGACACTACATAATGATCAAAGGATCAATCCTAGAACATATAACGATTATAAATATATATGCACCCAACATAGGAGCACCACGATATGTAAGGCAAATGCTAACAAGTTTGAAAGGGGAATTTAACAGTAATATAATAGTAGTGGGAGACTTTAATACCCCACTCACACCTATGGATAGATCAATTAAACAGAAAATTAGCAAGGAAACGCAAAATTTAAATAATGCGATGGACCAGTCAGACCTAATTGATATCTATAGGACATATCACCCCCAAAACAATGAATTTCACCTTTTTCTCAAGTGCACATGGAACCTTCTCCAGGATAGATCACATCCTGGGCCATAAATCTAGCCTTGGTAAATTAAAAAAAAAAAACAAAAAAACGTGAAATCATTTCAAGCATTTTTTCTGATCATAATGTGGTAAAATTAGATGTCAACTACAGGAAAAAGAAAACTATTAAAAATACAAACATATGGAGGCTAAACAACACTTTTCTGAATAACCAACAAATCACAGAAGAAATAAAAAATTAAATCAAAATATGCATAGAAACAAGTCAAAATGAAAACACAACAACTCAAAAGCTATGTGATTCAGTAAAAGCAATGCTAATGGGAAGGTTCATAGCAATACAAGCTTACCTCAAGAAACAGGAGAAAAATCAAATAAATAACCAAGCTTTACACCTAAAACAACCAGAAAAGGAAGAAATGAAGAACCCCAGGGCTAGTAGAAGGAAAGAAATCATAAAAATTTGGGCAAAAATAAATGAAAAAGAAACAAAGGAGACTATAACAAAAGTCAACAAAATTACAAGCTGGTTATTTGAGAAGATTAAAAAAAAAAAAGAAAAAGACAAAAGTTTAGCCAGACTCATCAAGAATAAAAAGGAGGAGGATCAAATCAACAAAATTAGAAATGAAAGTTGAAAAATCATGACAATACAGTAATATGAAGGATCATAAGAGATTACTATCAGCAACTATATGTCAATAAAATGGACAACTTGGAAGAAATGGATGCATCCTTAGAAAGGTGTAACCTTCCAAAACTGAACCAGGAAGAAATAGAAAATCATAACAGACTCATCACAAGCACAGAAATCACAATGGTAATAAAAAATCTTCCAACAAAGAAAAGCCCAAGAACAAATGGCTTCACAGCTAATTTCTACCAAAAATTTAGAGAAGAGCTAACACCTGTCCTACTCAAACTCCTCCAGAAAATTACAGAGGAAGGTAAACTTCCAAACTAATTCTATGAGGCCACCATCACCCTAATGCGAAAACCAGGCAAAGATGCCACACACACACACACACACACACAAACACACACAACAGACAGAAAACTACAGGCCAATATCACTGATGAACATAGGTGCAAAAATCCTTAACAAAATTCTAGCAAACAGAATTCAACAACATATTAAAAAGATCATGTATCATGACCAAGTGGGCTTTATCCCAGAGATGCAAGGATTCTTCAACATTCCCAGATCAAACAATGTGATACACCACATTAACAAATTTAAAGACACATATGATTATCTCAATAGATGCAGAGAAAGCCTTTGACAAAGTTCAACATTGATTTATGATAAAAAAAAAAAAAAGAGAGAGAGAGATCTAACCAGTCCATTCTGAAGGAGATCAGCCCTGGGATTTCTTTAGAAGGAATGATGATAAAGCTGAAACTCCAGTACTTTGGCCACCTCATGCAAAGAGTTGACTCATTGGAAAAGACTCTGATGCTGGGAGGGATTGGGGGCAGGAGGAAAAGGGGACGACAGAGGATGAGATGGCTGGATGGCATCACTGACTCGATGGATGTGAGTCTGAGTGAACTCCAGGAGTTGGTGATGGACAGGGAGGCCTGGCTTGCTGCAATTCATGGGGTCGCAAAGAGTCGGACACGACTGAGTGACTGAACTGAATTGAACTGAAGCAGGCATAGAAGGAAGATACATCAACATAATAAAAGCCATATATGATAAACCCACAGCGATTATTATCATCATTGGTGAAAAATTGAAAGCATTCCCCCCGAAAGTCAGGAACAAGACAAGGGTGTGCACTCTCATCACTACTATTCAACATAGTTTTGGAAGGTTTAGCCACAGCAATCAGAAAAGAAAAAGAAATAAAAGGAATCCAGATTGGGAAAGAAGTAAAACTCTCACTGTTTGCAGATGATATGATCATCTACATCAGATCAGTCGCTCAGTCGTGTCCAACGCTTTGGGAACCCATGAATCGCAGCATGCCAGGCCTCCCTGTCCATCAGCAATTCCGGGAGTGCACTGAGACTCACATCCATCGAGTCAGTGATGCCATCCGGCCATCTCATCCTCTGTCATCCCCTTCTCCTCCTGCCCTCAATCCCTCGCAGCATCAGAGTCTTTTCCAATGAGTCAACACTTCGCATGAGGTGGCCAAAGTACTGGAGTTTCAGCTTTAGCATCATTCCTTCCAAAGAAATCCCAGGGCTGATCTCTTTAAAAATGGACTGGTTAGATCTCCATGCAGTCCAAGGGACTCTCAAGCGTCTTCTCCAGCACCACAGTTCAAAAGCATCAATTCTTCGGCGCTCAGCCTTCTTCACAGTCCAACTCTCACATCCATACATGACCACAGGAGAAACCATAGCCTTGACTAGCTGGACCTTTGTTGGCAAAGTAATGTCTCTGCTTTTGAATATGCTATCTAGGTTGGTCATAACTTTCCTTCCAAGGAGTAAGCGTCTTTTAATTTCATGGCTGCAGTCACCATCTATAGTGATTTTGGAACCCAGAAAAATAAAGTCTGACACTGTTTCCACTGTTTCCCCATCTATTTCCCATGAAGTGGTGGGACCGGATGCCATGATCTTTGTTTTCTGAATGCTGAGCTTTAAGCCAACTTTTTCACTCTCCACTTTCACTTTCCTCAAGAGGCTTTTGAGTTCCTCTTCACTTTCTGCCTTCAGGCTGGTGTCATCTGCATATCTGAGGTTATTGATATTTCTCCCGGCAATCTTGATTCCAGCTTGTGTTTCTTCCAGTCCAGCGTTTCTCATATGTACTCTGCATAAAAGTTAAATAAACAGGGTGATAATATACAGCCTTGATGAACTCCTTTTCCTATTTGGAACCAGTCTGTTGTTCCATGTCCAGTTGTAACTGTTGCTTCCTGACCTGCATACAGATTTCTCAACAGGCAGGTCAGGTGGTCTGGTATTCCCATCTCTTTCAGAATTTTCCACAGTTTATTGTGATCCACACAGTCAAAGGCTTTGGCATAGTCAATAAAGCAGAAATAGATGTTTTTCAGGAACTCTCTTGCCTTTTCTATGATCCAGCGGATGTTGGCAATTTGATCTCTGGTTCCTCTGCCTTTTCTAAAACCAGCTTGAACATCAGGAAGTTCACGGTTCACATATTGCTGAAACCTGGCTTGGAGAATTTTGAGCATTACTTTACTAGCGTGTGAGATGAGTGCAATTGTGCAAAAACCCTAAAGACACTGCCAGAGAATTACTAGAGCTAATCAATGAGAATAGTAAAGATGCAGAATATAAAATTAACACACAGAAATCCCTTGCATTCCTATACACTAACAATGATAAAACAGAGAAATTAAGGAAAAAATTACATTCACCATTGTGACAAAAAGAATAAAATACTTAGGAATAAATCTATCTAAAGAAACAAAAGACCTATATATAGAAAACTATAAAACACTGGTGAAAGAAATCAATGAGGACACAAATAGATGGAGAAATATACCATCTTCATGGATCAGAAGAATCAAAATAGGGAAAATTGGTATCCTACCCAAAGCAATCTATAGAGTCCATGCTATCTCTATCAAGCTGCTGCTGCTGCTGCTGCTAAGTCACTTCAGTAATGTCCAACTCTCTGCAACCCCATGGATGGCAACCTCCTAGGCTCCCCCATCCCTGGGATTCTCCAGGCAAGAACACTGGAGTGGGTTGCCATTTCCTTCTCCAATGCATGAAAGTGAAAAATGAAGTCGATCAGTCATGCCGACTCTTAGCGACCCCATGGACTGCAGCCCACCAGGCTCTTCCATCCATGGGATTTTCCAGGCAAGAGTACTGGAGTGGGGTGCCATTGCTTTCTCCATTCTAACACTATACACAAAAATAAATACAAAATGGATTAAAAATCTAAATGTAAGACCAGAAACTATAAAACCCCTACAAGAAAATATAAGTAAAACACTCCCTGACATAAAGCACAGCAAGATCCTCTATGACCCACTTCCCAGAGTAATGTAAATAAAGACAAAAATAAACAAATGGGACCTAATTAAATTTAAATGTTTTTGCGCAATGAAGGAAACTATGAAGGAAAAGACAGACTTCAGAATGGGAGAAAATAATAGCAAACAAAGCAACTGACAAATAATATACAAGTAGCATATGAAGCTCAATACCAGAAAAATAAATGGCCCAATCAAAAAATGAGCCCAAGAACTAAACAGACATTTCTCCAAAGAAGACATACAGATGGCTAACAAACACATGAAAAGATGCTCAACATCACTCATTATCAGAGAAATGCAAGTTAAAACCACAATGAGATACCATCTCAAGCCAGTCAGCATGGCTGTTATCAAAAAGGCTGCTAAAAATAAATGCTGGAGAGGGTGCAGAGAAAAGGGAACCCTCTTACACTGTTTTTGGTAATGCAAACTAGTACAGCCACTGTGGAGAACAGTGTGGAGATTCCTTAAAAAACCTGGAAATAAAATTCCCATCAGTTCAGTCCAGTTCAGTCACTCCATAGTGTCCGACTCTTTGTGATCCCATGAATTGCATCACGCCAGGCCTCCCTGTCCATCACCCGGAGTTTACTCAAACTCACGTCCATGGAGTCCGTTATGCCATCCAGCCACCTCATCCTCTGCCGTCCCCTTCTCCTCCTGCCCCCAATCCCTCCCAGCATCAGAGTCTTTTCCAATGAGTCAGCATGTGGTGGTCAAAGTACTGGAGTTTCAGCTGTAACATCATTCCTTCCAAAGAACACCTAATACTGATCTCCTTTAGAATGGACCGGCTGGATCTCCTTGCAGTCCAAGGGACTCCCAAGAATCTTCTCCAACACCACAGTTCAAAAGCATCAATTCTTCGGCGCTCAGCTTTCTTCATTCCCATACGACCCAGCAATCTCACTGCTGGGCATACACACGAGGAAACCAGAATTTAAAGAGACACATGTATCCCAATGTTCATCTCAATACTGTTTACAACAGGCAGTACATGGAAGCAACCTAGATGTCAATTGGCAGATGAATGGATAAGAAAGCTGTGGTACATATACACCATGGAATATTACTCAGCTATTCAAAATGCATTTGAATCAGTTCTAATGAGGTGGATGAAACTGGAGCCTATTATACAGAGTGAAGTAAGTCAGAAAGAAAACACCAATACAGTATATTAATGCATATATATTGAATTTAGAAAGATGGTAACAATGACCCTTTATGTGAGACAGCAAAAGAGACACAGATGTAGAGAACACACTATTGGACTCTGTGGGAGAAGGCGAGGGTGGGATGATTTGAGAGAATAGCATCGAAATATGTATATTGTCATATGTGAAATAGATTGCCAGTCCAGGTTCAATGCATGAGACAGGGTGCTCAGGGCTGGTGCACTGGGATGACCCTGAGGGAGCAATGGGGAGGGAGGTGGGAGAGAGGATCAGTATGGGGAACACATGTACACCCATGGCTGATTCATTTGAATGTATGGCAAAAACCACCACAGTACTGTAAAGTAATTAACCTCCAATTAAAATAAGAAAAAAGCAACAACAACAACAAAATAAAAGTAAGAAGACTTAATTCAGGGAGATAGGATACTGGGTGTGTGATTGCTTAGTAGGGACAGACACTGAGTTTTTTCTTTGTGTCTAAGGACAAGAAAGTTATTAGATAGGTTCAGGGGATTTAAAGAGCTTGGAGTGAGCCAGCATAAATGTGCTTTACATAATCACCATATTTAAAATGAATATAATTGATTATAAAAGCTCATTACTGAAAATAACTCTGCTTAGCATAAATCATTCTCAGAAATGAAGACTCATATCTATCACATGTTCTGCCTGCCTCGCATTCTCCCTCCCTGGTGATCATTTTCAACCATTGGTATGTTTGGTATTCTTAAGAACTTACTTATACTGGATAATCTTCTGTATTTTGGGATGCCTATTGTGTGATGTGTATCCTTAAGAATTATTTCTGTTTGGGAGACATATTAAATACTTTGAAAGAAGGTAAAGTTTAGCTGTACTCTGTGATACAAGCTTTTATTCAAATGCAGAAATTTCCCCTTGTTCTCACTGATTAATTTCCCTATATTCTTTCTTCTGGGGCTTTTATATTATAATACAAATTATTATGCAAACAAAATCAAGATCATATTAACCTCTATCATTTTTTCCATGTTAAATATGTGTACAATGGACAGTCTTGCTCTGAAAATAGAAAACAATGAAGTCATAAAATATGTTAGCTTTCTCAAATCCGAAGATGACCATCTAATTGTAATAACTGTAGGAAGACTCGTTTATATATGGGGAGACTAAGACAGTCACAGCCAGTTATAACAAAAAGTATAGCAATTAGGGACCCTGGTATTTCACCTGGACTCTTCCACTCTCTCAAATTAAATTAATTTTCAACGAAGCATTTAATTGAACTCAATATTTTTATTTTTCTAGATGTAATTCAAACAAGAAAATCTTAACAAAAATTGTAGTATTTTAAAATCTGGTTGCAAATTAAACCTTAATGAAATATTCGCATGGGAGGTACAAATGAAAGGAATCAGAATACATGATTTTTACTGTCTGTCGGGCTTAATAATATACATGACTTTGACATAACATTAAAGCTCCCTCCACTGTAAATTGGTGCTTATCCACAGAACCTATTCAGAATGCAGCAGTCATGTAATATGTGCAATTCCCCAGGCCTCTTCTCTATGTTCTCAGCAGTGACTCCATAATCACTGATAAAGGACTTTTACTCTTTTGGGGTCTCATCAGCTTCTCACTCTCAAAACTGTGTGTAGAATGGAGCTGGTGATCTTTCTATTAGAGATATGAGCTTCTTAAGAGATTGTCACCTTCAATTGTCACATAATTACTTTCAAGGGAATCTTATTTTAATTGTAAATAAAATTTTAAACTAGAGAAATATGTAATTATAGCATTTCAGCTAAAAAGGAATATTTGAGAAAAAAATGAAAGTAGTTAATATCATAACAAAACTAATCGATAGAGAAATTTCATGTCCGCTGTATATCTTATATCTCACAAAAATGTACATAATCACCATGGCCATAATTAAACTACTTAGATTATTAATAAATTTAAAAATCAATTTATCAGGCCTTTATAAACTGTCCTGTCCAGGTAGGGTATGAACAGAGGACAAATAGACATGGATTTTAGGGAATAAAGGAGCTATCAGATTTATCTATGATTTAACTACAAAAAATCATAAGGTGAGAAAGCCACTCCATATAAGAATGATGGCTGAACACATTCAGGCATAACATAGAGGTAGCTTAGAATTGATAGAAAAATATAAAATAAGCCTACACTTTGGACTGACAGAACCTAGATTGGTATTCAAAGTCCAACAGTTTCTGTGTGTGATCCTGGACAAATCCTTAACCTTTGTCAGTAAAGTTAATTTAGAAGTTGGAGATTGTGAACCACTGATTATATGACATTGTTAACTAGGCACGGGTTGTAAGCTAATCTAACCTTTTAATATCTGCATGTCCTTGTGAAATTAATCTCTTTGAACCTCTATATCTTTGTCTATGGAATGAAGATAGCATGATTCATCTAAATCATATCTGAGAAGAAACTTCGTTTGTAAGCTACCCACAAGGTAGATTTTTGAAGGAACAATAGCAGGTGATTATCACTCTCATTGGCAATGTAAAACTTTGTAAATGCAAATTAGCATGGTAGACATGAAATTCTAAACTAGAGAAAATTTTCCCATTGAAATCCTCAAAATTTGAGGGAGAATCAAATTATTTATGTCCTCAAATACCTTAAAATAGCAAAATTAATGAATAATTTTTAGAGAAAACTATTACTTTCTCCTTTCAAATTTTAGTAGGCCACTGGTTTTAAAACATATTAAGTCTCTGATTCACGAATACAAATGAGTCTATAGTGTATTTTAACTGTGAAAAGAAGGGAAGAGAAAAACAAAGGCAAAATGGAAAGATATACCCTTTTGAATGCAGAGTTCCAAAGAATAGCAAGAAGAGATAAGAAAGCCTTCCTCAGCAATCAATGCAAAGAAATAGAGGAAAACAACAGAATGGGAAAGACTAGAGATCTCTTCAAGAAAATTAGAGATACCAAGGGAACATTTCATGCAAAGATGGGCTCAATGAAGGCCAGAAATGGCAGGGACCTAACAGAAGCAGAAGATATTAAGAAAAGGTGGCAAGAATACACAGAAGAACTATACAGAAAAGATCTTCATGACCCAGATAATCAAGAAGTTGTGATCACTCACCTAGAGCCAGACATCCTGCAATGTGAAGTCAAGTGGGCCTTAGGAAACATCACTACAAACAAAGCTAGTGGAGGTGATGATGGAATTCCAGTTGAGCTATTTCAAATCCTGAAAGATAATGTTGTGAAAGTGCTGCACTCAATATGCCAGCAAATTTGGAAAACTCAGCAGTGGCCACAGGACTGGAAAAGGTCAGTTTTCATTCCAATCCCAAAGAAAGGCAATGACAAAGAATGCTCAAACTACTGCACAATCACACTCACCTCACATGCTAGTAAAATAATATTCAAAACTCTCCAAGCCAGGCTTTAACAGTGCGTGAACTGTGAACTTCCTGATGTTCAAGCTGGTTTAGAAAAGGCAGAGGAACCAGAGATCAAATTGCCAGCATCCGCTGGATCATGGAAAAAGCAAGAGAGTTCCAGAAAAACATTTATTTCTGCTTTGTTGACTATGCCAAAGCCTTTGACTGTGTGGATCACAATAAACTGTGGAAAATTCTGAAAGAGATGGGAATACCAGACCACCTGACCTGCCTCTTGAGAAATCTGTATGCAGGTCAGGAAGCAACAGTAAGAACTGGGCATGGAACAACAGATTGGTTCCAAATAGGAAAAGGAGTACATCAAGGCTGTATATTGTCACCCTGCTTATTTAACATATATGTAGAGTACATTACAAGAAACGCTGGGCTGGAAGAAGCACAAGCTGGAATCAAGATTGCTGGGAGAAATATCAATCACCTCAGATATGCAGGTAACACCACCCTTATGACAGAAAGTGAAGAAAAACTAAAGAGCCTTTTGATGAAAGTGAAAGAGGAGAGTGAAAAAGTTGGCTTAAAGCTCAACGTTCAGAAAACGAAGATCATGGCATCTGGTCTCATTGCTTCCTGGGAAATAAATGGGGAAACAGTGTCAGACTTTATTTTTTGGGGCTCCAGAATCACTGCAGATGGTGATTGCAGCCATGAAATTAAAAGAGACGCTTACTCCTTGGAAGGAAAGTGATGACCAACCTAGACAGCATAGTAAAAAGCAGAGATATTACTTTGTTCACAAAGATCCGTCTAGTCAAGGCTCTGGTTTTTTCAGTGGTTATGTATGGATGGGAGAGTTGTACTATAAAGAAAGATGAGTGCCAAAGAATTGATGCTTTTGAACTGTGGTGTTGGAGAAAACTCTTGAGAGTCCCTTGGACTGCAAGGAGATCCAACCAGTCCATCCTAAAGGAGATTAGTCCTGAGTGTACATTGGAAGGAATGATTTTGAAGCTGCAACACCAATACTTTGGCCACCTGATGCTAAGAGCTGACTCATTGGAAAAGACCCTGATGCTGGGAAAGATTGTGGGCAGGAGGAATAGGGGATGACAGAGGATGAGATGGTTGGATGGCATCACCTACTCAATGGACATGGGTGTGGGTGGACTCCGGGAGTTGGTGATGAACAGGGAGGCCTGGTGTGCTGTGGTTCATGGGGTCGCAAGGAGTTGGACACGACTGAATGACTGAACTGAACTGATAGTGTATTTTTTTTTTCTTTTCTCGGTTTGAATTGAGAAGAGAAAAGGAAGAGAGTGCATGAAAAGCAAATACCTTCAACATTCTAAAATACTTCTATTATTCACAGTTTGTCATAATTGAAATTTGTCTGTATCTTACAATATATGAAAAGAGAAAGTGTTAGTTGCTCAGTTCTGTCCAACTCTTTGCAATCACATGGACTTTAGTTCCTCAGGTTCCTTTGTCCATGGAATTGTCCAGGCAAGAATACTGGAGTGGGTTGCCATTATCTTCTCCAGGGGATCTTCCCAACCCAGAAATCCAACAATATATGGCTTATTACAATTGCTGAGGGCCAGGAAGCAGCCCTGATATAGTTGACTGCACTTGGTTGATATTCCTGGTGACAAGACAGGACAACAGCATCCCACCAATGAATTAGTCAACAAACCATTTAAGGGTCCCTTGAGAATGGAATCTGAGTGCTAATTTTTATCCATAACGTTTAGATGTCAGCACCAAAAGTCACAGAGTGAGATGTTAGCATCTTGAAAGATATGATACAGAGATCAGACTACAGTAAAATTCTTCTGAAAATTGCCCAGTTTGGTGATTGGAAAATTGGTTAGCTGAGTCATGGGACTCCCTTTTATCTCAATGTTATGAGTTCAGGAATGGCAAGATTTCTATGGTTTTTGTTGCTTCTTATTCCCGGATGATGGACAGGTGGCCTTCTAAGACAATATGTGAGATCATATCCAAGTTGACTGTCTAGTCCTGAAGTAGTTTGTTCATGTTCCCACTAGCAAGGCTGCTTGTCACTATTGTTCTCTGAAAAATGGAAATAATAAGATGGAGCAGGTTGCAATCCTGTCCTCCATGTCTAGCAGAAGAGCGTGCTACTGATTCTCCTCTTAGTAGGACAACAGAAGAATTAAGAGACTTAATTCTTCACATCTTAAGGTAGCTATAGCTTTCCAGCTTCTCCAGTGAAACGTTTTCCTTTAGATCTAGAATATGATAGTGGGAATTATTCAGATACCTGGATGACTACAAATGACACTATTTTATAGGGAAGAATAATGTTTCAAAAATAATAACAAAGGCTGAATCTCTAATAGTACTGATGGAACAGATGATGCTATCATGAGCAAGACAAGCACAACAAATGTTCCCAGTCAGGAGATTTGGGTTTTGAATGTGAGGAGGTTTTAGAAACACTAAAGTGAATTATTTTGCTGAGAATTTATTTTTATTTATGCACAAGAGTGGTGTAAGATGACAATGTCTAAATAACTATAAAATGTTCATTTAATAAATATAAAAATGCTAAAGTATTTTGAAACAGCACTGAATCATGATTTAAGTTGAAGCCTTTATAATTCTTAGTGATTCAGATAATTTGAAACATTCTTAAAATTTTTGGTGTCATAAACTTAATAATATTCACAAAAACCCCGATAAAAGAGAGTAGCAACTTCAACAACATGATGGCCCCAACATGAAAGTAATTCAACTCAGTCAAATTCAGCCCTGTAAAGAGTGTCCATTTGCACTCCAAACACTTTTTTATCACTGTTAAAACAAGAGACATTAAAAGTCAAGGGAAAAAAACAAAGAAGGAAGAGTTTGATGTTAAAATACATGGAGTAATTACTATTTAAAAAAATCAAAATTAGTAGGCATATTAACAGTAATTTGGGGACTTAATACTGACTTAATTACAATGTACATGGGGAGTTTGAGGAAATGAGATTCAGTCATATTTTATACATGTATGTTTGACAGTAGAGCTCTTTAACATGTAGTTTCTACTCTTTCTTGAAACCATTTTTCTCCCTGCTTCTCTAAACTAGTAATATAAATGAGGGAGAAGAAGGAAAATGAAAAACTGACCTGTTAAAATTGCAGAGCTGTACATTAAATATAGCCCCATGGTAAACATTTTCCTCTAAACAACCATGCCTTTAACTCATGAACTGAAATTGCACTTTATTACTCAATTATTTTGTTTCTACAAAGCATTCTATACCAATGTACATTAATACTGGGAGGAGAAAATTAGAGGTGCTACAAAAGTGACAACGCTTAGCTATGATTATTATTATAACACATCAAAATTAAATAACAATTTTTTAAAATCTTTTATTCTACTCCCCACTCACAATTACATAGCCTGCTTATGGTTTTCTTATGTGGGCTGTCGTTGTTTGTGGATGATTGTTAAATGTACTGCCCTTATTCAGTTCTTTTTTCTCACTGGCATTTAAGTTTTATTTTATTTTTTTAATTTTTAATATTCCATAATTCAAAGTTTAATAATTCAAAGATCTCCTTGCCTAACCTATCAGTTTCCAATGTCCATAATATATATTTCTTAGGGGCATAATAATGAGTGTAGCATCTAGTATTTCTCATGAAATATATAATTTCACAGGTAGAGTAGAAAAAGGAAATCATTTTGTGGATCTCAAATTTGTATGAGTGCTTTTTCTGTCAAGAGTTCAAATCACAACTCCATTACAAACTCCCAACTCCCTTATGAATTTGCTTGATTCAGGGTAATGCTAAAATCACTTCCCAGCCTCATTTGCCTAATCTGTAAAAAGAGACATCAGGAGACATATATCTTAGACGCTATGGTAAATGATGTGATAATTTTATTTTTTTTAATTTTATTTTATTTTTAAACTTTACAATATTGTATTGATTTTGCCAAATATTGAAATGAATCCACCACAGGTATACACGTGTTCCCCATCCAGAACCCTCCTCCCTCTCCATACCATCCCTCTGGGTCGTCCCAGTGCACCAGCCCCAAGCATCCAGTATCGTGCATCGAACCTGGACTGGTGACTCATTTCATATATGATATTATACGTATTTCAATGCTATTCTCCCAAATCATCCCACCCTCTCCCTCTCCCACAGAGTCCAAAAGACTGTTCTATACATCAGTGTCTCTTTTGCTGTCTCGTATATAGGGTTATTGTTACCATCTTTCTAAATTCCATATATATGTGTTAGTATACTGTATTGGTGTTTTTCTTTCTGGCTTACTTCACTCTGTATAATAGGCTCCAGTTTCATCCACCTCATTAGAACTGATTCAAATGTATTCTTTTTAAAAGGAATTCAAATTGGAAAAGAAGAAGTAAAACTCTCACTGTTTGCAGATGACATGATCCTCTACATAGAAAACCTCAAGACTCCACCAGAAAATTACTAGAACTAATCAATAATTATAGTAAAGCTGCAGGATATAAAATCAACACACAGAAATCCCTTGCATTCCTATACACTAATAATGAGAAAACAGAAAGAGAAATTAAGGAAAAAATTCCATTCACCATTGCAATGGAAAGAATAAAATACTTAGGAATATATCTACGTAAAGAAACTAAAGACCTATATATATAAAACTATAAAACACTGGTGAAAGAAATCAAAGAGGACACCAATAGATGGAGAAATATACCATGTTCATGGATTGGAAGAATCAATATAGTGAAAATGAGTATACTACTCAAAGCAATTTATAGATTCAATGCAATCCCTATCAAGCTACCAACAGTATTCTTCACAGAGCTAGAACAAATAATTTCACAATTTGTATGGAAATACAAAAAACCTCGAATAGCCAAACCTATCTTGAGAAAGAACGGAACTGGAGGAATCAACCTGCCTGACTTCAGGCTCTACTACAAAGCCACAGTCTCAAGACAGTATGGTACTGGCACAAAGACAGAAATATAGATCAATGGAACAAAACAGAAAGCCCAGAGATAAATCCACACACATATGGACACCTTGTCTTTGACAAAGGAGGCAAGAATATACAATGGATTAAAGACAATCTCTTTAACAAGTGGTGCTGGGAAAACTGGTCAACCACTTGTAAAAGAATGAAACTAGAGCACTTTCTAACACCATACACAAAAAGAAACTCAAAATGGATTAAAGATCTAAACGTAAGACCAGAAACTATAAAACTCCTAGAGGAGAACATAGGCAAAACACTCTCTGACATACATCACAGCAGGATCCTCTATGACCCACCTCCCAGAATATTGGAAATAAAAGTAAAAATAAACAAATGGGACCTAATTAAACTTAAAAGCTTCTGCACAACAAAGGAAACTATAAGCAAGGTGAAAAGACAGCCTTCAGAATGGGAGAAAATAATAGCAAATGAAGCAATGGACAAACAACTAATCTCAAAAATATACAAGCAACTCCTACAGCTCAATTCCAGAAAAATAAATGACCCAATCAAGGAGCACATGTATACCTGTGGCGGATTCATTTTGATATTTGGCAAAACTAATACAATTATGTAAAGTTTAAAAATAAAATAAAATTAAAAAAAAAAAAAGAAAAAGCTTAAAAAAAAAAAAATGGGCCAAAGAACTAAATAGACATTTCTCCAAGGAAGACATACAGATGGCTAACAAACACATGAAAAGATGCTCAACATCACTCATTATCAGAGATGTGATAATTTTAAAGTACCTAACAACTTTACTTCTTTTTGAAGATAGTTTTTATATATTTCTAAATCTCCCACCCATCAAAGTAACTTTGAACACTAAACTATTAGATGAGTTCCTAATCTTAGAGTAATATTTAATTAGAGTCAGATGAAGTAATTGATCCTGATTTGTAGGGGCTTCCCTGGTGGCTCAGCTGGTGAAGAACCCACCTGCCTATGCAGGAGACACGAGAGACACAGTTTAATCCCTGGGTTGGGAATATCTGCTGGAGAAGGAAATGACAGCCTACTCCAGTATTCTTGCCTGGGAAATCCTATGCACAGGAGAACCAGACGGGCTACAGTCCAGGAAGTCACAAAGAGTCAGACATGAGTGGACTTGCACACATGTTCACATATATCCTGATTTGTATTAGACAGGTCAAGATCTTTGTGTGTGTGTGCGTGTTTCATTTAATCTAATCCAGCAGTGATTATAGTGATTCCAAGACAAGTCACTAATATTTTCCAAATGTCGATAAAATGGTAAGTTGTAAGGACTGAGTTTCAAACGTTTCACCAGTATGGATAACAAAGTCTGCTCCAGATTTCCAGCATTACAAAGCAATTTCCATTTTATAAGACGTAAAAAATGTGCTGAAATGTGAATAATCTTTAATAATGAGAACTAATTCTTCAAATAAATAAAACCATGATTTTCCAAGTGATTTTTCATAAAACATGCTTATAACTAAACAAAGGAATATTGAACTATGTGAGTATCAATACCAGGAAATACAGTAATCTTATAATATGCAACTTAGTAACAGCAGTGTTATTAAACTTGTACAAATATTAAAAAAAAAACTCACACGTTTGTAAAATAACATATATAAAGTTATGAAACAAACCTTCAAGTTTCCAAAGGGTTTCAGTTTTGATGTATAATCATGTATAATCTCTACAAACCAACACAGGGGATTTAGACATGATTTTGATGTCCTAAATTTAAAAGTGATGCTAAAAATGCTAGTCAGATATAAAGAGTGATAGTCAATTATTATCACATTTATTAAAAAAAAAAAAAATGTCTCCTCACAGCAAGTGGAGTTGTTGGTACCTAGTAGTGGAGGTGATGAAATTCCAGTTGAGCTATTCCAAATCCTGAAAGATGATGCTATGAAAGTGCTGCACTCAATATGTCAGGAAATTTGGAAAACTCAGCAGTGACAACAGGACTGGAAAAGGTCAGTTTTCATTCCAATCCCAAAGAAATGCCAAAGAATGCTCAAACTACTGCACAATTGCACTCATCTCACATGCTAGTGAAGTAATGCTCAAAATTCTCCAAGCCAGGCTTTAGCAATATGTGAACCGTGAACTTCCTGATGTTCAAGTTGGTTTTAGAAAAGGCAGAGGAACCAGAGATCAAATTGCCAACATATGCTGTATCATGGAAAAACAAGAGAGTTCCAGAAAAACATCTATTTCTGCTTTATTGACTATGCCAAAGCCTTTGACTGTGTGGATCACAATAAACTGTGGAAACTTCTGAAAGAGATGGGAATACCAGACCACCTGATCTGCCTCTTGAGAAAATTGTATGAAAGTCAGGAAGCAACAGTTAGAACTGGACATGGAACAACACACTGGTTCCAAATAGGAAAAGGAGTTCATCACCACAGTATATTGTCACCCTGTTTATTTAACTTATATGCAGAGTACATCATGAGAAACGCTGGACTGGAAGAAACACAAACTGGAATCAAGATTGCCGAGAGAAATATCAATAACCTCAGATATGCAGATGACACCAGCCTTACGGCAGAAAGTGAAGAGGAACTCAAAAGCCTCTTGATGAAAGTGAAAGTGGAGAGTGAAAAAGTTGGCTTACAGCTCAACATTCAGAAAACGAAGATCATGGCATCTGGTCCCACCACTTCATGGGAAATAGATGGGGAAACAGTGGAAACAGTGTCAGACTTTATTTTTCTGGGCTCCAAAATCACTACAGATGGTGACTGCAGCCATGAAATTAAAAGACACTTACTCCTTGGAAGGAAAGTTATGACCAACCTAGATAGCATATTCAAAAGCAGAGACATTACTTTGCCAACAAAGGTCCATCTAGTCAAGGCTATGGTTTTTCCTGTGGTCATGTATGGATGTGAGAGTTGGACTGTGAAGAAGGCTGAGCGACGAAGAATTGATGCTTTTGAACTGTGGTGTTGGAGAAGACTCTTGAGAGTCCCTTGGACTGCAAGGAGATCCAACCAGTCCATTCTAAAGGAGATCAGCCCTGGGTGTTCTTTGGAAGGAATGATGCTAAAGCTGAAACTCCAGTACTTTGGCCACCTCATGCGAAGAGTTGACTCATTGGAAAAGAATCTGATGCTGGGAGGGATTGGGGGCAGGAGGAGAAGGGGACGACAGAGGATGAGATGGCTGAATGGCATCACTGACTCGATGGACGTGAGTCTCAGTGAACTCTTGGAGTCGGTGATGGACAGGGAGACCTGGCATGCTGCGATTCATGGGGTCGCAAGGAGTCGGACACAACTGAGCGACTGATCTGATCTGACAGTTTTTATTGTATCTCTGTTGGCTAAAGGGTTACTATCTGCAAGGGATGGGCCTTGACCTCTGACCTACCTCTTAGTCATCTATACTTTGTGGTGGAATCTTTTTTCTGTTACAACTTGGATTAAAACCTTGCTGAACAACAAAAGAGTTTTAAAATTTGTTTGATGAGAACAATCCACAATGCTCTGATTGTTAGCAATAACTCCATATTTCTCTCCCATTCAATTTTTTTTTAAATGTGAATAGGGAAGATATTATTAGCTGTGTCCAGTAACTCTCTCATATTTTTAACTTAAAGTTATTAGTCTTTTGCTCCTTTGAATGTCACACTGTGCTCATCCTTAGCCAGGTCTGACTCTTTGCAATACTATGGAATGTAGCCTGCCAGGCTCTTCTGTTCACAGGGTTTCCCAGGCAAGAATATTGGAGTGGGTTGCCATTTTCTTCTCCAGAGGGTTTTCCTGACCAGGGATCAAACCTATGGCATTTCCCTGTGGCTCTTGAATTGACAGCTGGATTCTTTATCATACGCACACCTGGGAAGTGTATATCTGGACCCATACAAAGACTATAATCTCTTGAATCATTATATGTAGTCAACTGCCTACTTTTTATTGATACACTCATCAGTGTTATATTTCTATGTACACATGAAACTTTACAACTGATTCAGTATAAATTTGTGTATTTATTGGGCATTCCAGGTGGCAATAGTTGTAAAGAAACCTGCCTGCAAATGCAGAAGACTTGAGACTTGGTTTGATCCCTGGGTCAGGAAGGTCCCCTGGAGGAGGAAATGGCAATCCATTCCAGTATTCTTGCCTGGAAATCTCATGGACAGAGGAGTCTGTGTATTTATTAATATTTTCCAAAGTAGTGTATGCTTACATGTTCTTAGAGAAACCAAGTATTACCTTTCATGCATAAGAGAAAAAAGAGGAAAATCAGCTTCAGAAATCTGCATGTGTATGTTTAATTTTGACATTAGAATTTAAATGGTGTACAAATAAAGCAAGTTTTCAAATTCTGTCTTCACATTTGGTACAGCTTGGGGGGATTTAGTAGACTTCTCATTGGCTTATTAGTGGTACTTATGAAACAAGAGCAATTGAAAGAGGAAGGAACAGCTGTTTGGAAATGCAGAATAAGAAATTAGAACAGAAATCCAGGTAAAATATGGGCACTTTGAAAATAATTGCAGTGACATCAAAAAGGTACAATTTAAACATTATTTAAAAATACGTTGCAAACTAGTTTAAAACCCAGGGATCCTGAGTCAATAATGAGTTTATGCATCAGCTCTCCAAATGTAGTTGAAATGTGGAAAATCCTGTATAAGTTATTCATTAAAAACTCCATTCCATTGCTGAGTAGGAAAGTAACTCCTTTAAGAGTCAGCACGTTAAAAAAACACTGGGGGAGAGTCAGAAACGCCATCAGTATTTTGATTCATGACTCAGAATGTCTTGCATGAGGGCATACCTGTCTAATTCAGCAGCTACCTTTAACTGTGGAAGGAAGGCATTTGAAGAAGATAAAAATAAAGATTTCAAAAATACAAAATAGTGATATTTATTTGCATATTCTTCAAATAAAGGAAAGGGATTTAAATACTGTAGTTGCATTTAAATTTTTTAGAAAAATAGATTTTCAGCTTTACTCTCTTGCACTATTTCAGCTTCCTTCTTTTTAATCAAAGTCCAACCCAAACTCCACATTTCTGGGACACAAATTCTGCTATTAAAGGACTAAATTCTTTAAGGCTATTACTTCTCTGGACTTAAAGCATCCTTATTCTATGCCCGGCAGACTGCAACAACTTTAATTATGTGATATGCCATCAAAATGGCAATCAAGTTGACCTTCTTTGTGATGTTTGGATCTCCCCAAAATGTCTTTATTACAATAAAGTATTACAGTACATTTTAACACTGAAATAAGTAAGGGAAAGATAGGAAGTAAGACTCTTAACATTTGTTTAGAAAAATGTTTGTCAATAAAAGTGGAATATGGAAAATGGTCTTCAAATAAAATTTACTTTCTACAATATTCTGTTTGAAGATCAGTTTCTGTCTATCCTCTTCAGCAAAGCAAGCATTTAAAATTATTTCCGTGCAGATGGAGAATCACTCGTTTCTTTGTTCATTGAGTTTCAAAATCTGAAAGATGATGAATAATCTAATTAAGAGGCAACAATAGAAAAAAAAAATCCTTCTTAATGCTTGTTATCTGTGTAGTAAGAAGTCCAAGTTTAGTTTAAGTAATGCCTATTCTATACTCTTCAAGTGAGAAACTGTTCTGCATAGCTCTCACATTGATAGAAAATCACAGCTTATTGAAAATCAAATAAATGAGAATAATGTCTGGGAGAAATAGCATTAAATCCTTCCTTTTAACACCTACAACAGCCAATCTAGCTTTCCAGGATAGGGTTTCCATTTGGGGTTGAATTCAAGCCCAATATAGTCATACTTTTCCCCTTGCAGGCCATAATTGTCATCTATTTCCCACAGAAACTAAAGAATTAAATTTGGTAGAGAAGACTATTCAATCATTTTGAACTTTCCATGATCAAATATCATGTCAAATTTACTGCATATAAAAGAAGATTTAGTAGATATAAGACTTAAACCAGCAAAAGATGATGTTCACGTAGGGAACAGAGGGAAGCTGAAAGTGTCATCTATCTTGGGGTACAAGGAAGGCACAGAATCTGAGAGGACAGAGATTAAAAATGTGTGTCATTGTTCAATTTCAGTTCTGGATATGATAGACTAAGCATCCTTTATCGATTCTATCCAAGCAAAGAGATCCTAATGCATTCAGAAGCATTTTAGAGCTCTAAACTGAAAGTAGTAACAGGAGATTAAAGAAGGATACCAGCAGTAACTTTTTTAAGTTGCCAAAAGTAGCTAAATAATGAGTTTGCCATTTATTTTTCTTGAATGCCCGTTAATCAGAATGCAGCATGAAACCTATAAGTGAGCAACAACAAACAATCATAGAGAGATCCAGTAGAATTTCCCTAATTCTAAACCAAGGAGTTAAGCAAGAAATTCTTGACTCTCAGTAACAGTGTGGGATTCTCCTCCCTCCCACATTTTATTTCTCTATATTCTCTCACATTCCAGCTTTCAGTTAAATGTCAAGTAATAGTGACATGTCAAGTAGTGAGGTAGGGCACAAGAAGCAAAACTCTGAGAGTGGGGAGCTTTGTTTACAATCAGCAACTCCACTCCAACCCATCACTTCAAAAACAACAACAACAAAAAAACCTTTGTCCTTTTGTATTTATAAAAGGGAGTCACAGGGAGTCATAAAGTACTTAGAAGATCACACTGAGGGATAAGCTCAAGAAATCAAACCCATGAAGTTGTGTATGAAACACTGGATTCATCCAAACTTTCGCATGCATTGATATTATCTTAACAACCATAATACATACTGTGATAACTGACCGACATCAATGACCTAGGGTGAACACAGGTGGTGTGAAACCAGGGCAGATCTGAAAATCAATGAAAAAAATATGAAAAAATAAACTTACATTGAAATCACAACTCATAGAAGGGTGGTAAAAACTTGTGACTTGAAGTAACTCAACATCCTATTGCATAATAATCAGTGTCCAGAATATACTCCAAAATTGCTCAGCAAAATTTCAACTAATATGGGAATAGACAATTAGCTGGCTCAGTAATGAAATGGCACCAATATTGTAACTTTAGGACACAGTGTTTAGCCATTACAGAAATGCTCTAACAGTCACTGACACTTGAAAAAGTGAACACATTCAACATATCAACAAAGAAACAAAGACTATAAGAAAGAACAAAATAGAAATTTTAGAAGAGAGAGTATAATGATAGGTACGAAAACTTTGCTAAGACAAATGGTAAAATAAAAATGGTAGAATAAAGACTGAACTTGAAAATATGACAATAGAAATAATTTCATATAAGCAATAAAGAGAAAAATTAAAGAAATGAGCAGAGCTCCAGGAATCTATGAGACAAACACAAAACTTCTGATACTTGTTTTAGCAGAGTTTCCAGAAGAAAAGGAGAAAGAGAGCCATGATTAAAATGTATTTGAAGAAATAATGAGCTTGAAGAAATGTACTTGAATGTATTTAAATGTACTTGAAGAAATAAAACAATGAGTAAGTGTAAGCTCTAGGAGTTGGTGATGGACAGGGAAGCCTGGCGTGCTGCAGTCCATGGGATTGCAAAGAGTCAGATATGACTGAAAGACTGAACTGAAGAAATAATAGCTAAAAACGTGCAAAGTTTAGCGAAAGATATAAATCTATATTGTTGTTGTTCAGTTGGTAAGTTGTGTTCAACTCTTTGGGACCCTGAGAACTGTAGCACACCAAGCCCTCTGTCCTCCACTATCTCTCAGTTCAGGTCAGTTCAGTCACTCAGTCGTGTCTGACTCTTTGCAGTCCCATGGACTGCAGCATGCCAGGCCTCCCTATCCATCACCAACTCCCAGAGCTTGTCCAAACTCATGTCCAACAGTGGCATCGTTGGTGCCATCCAACCATCTTACCCTCTGTTTTCCCCTTCTCCCGAATTCAATATTTCCCAGCAACAGGATCTTTTCCAATGAGTCAGTCTTTCACATCAGGTGGCCAAAGTACTGGAGCTTCAGCTTCAGCATCAGTCCTTCCAATGCATACTCAGGATTGATTTCCTTTAGGATTGACTGGCTTGATCTCCTTGCAGTCCAAGGTACTCTCAAGAGTCTTCTTTAACACCACAGTTCAAAAGCATCAATTCTTCAGCACTCGGCTTTCTTTATGATCCAACTCTCACATCCATACAAGACTACTGGAAAAACTGTAGCTTTGACTAGATGGACCTTTGTCAACAAAGTAATGTCTCTGCTTTTTAATATGCTGTCTAGGAAATCACATTTAGAAAAAAAAGAAAAAGGGAGGAAAAAGAAGGAGGAAAGGCAGAAAAAATTAGTTGCAAGTGCATGATAGGTATCATTCATCATTTTAAGATACTGATGTCCAATAAAAATATAAGAAACATATGCACTTTTGAGTTTTTTGTACCTATATTAAATGAATGACAGAAACAAAGTTCACTTAAATAACATAATACATATATCCAATTTATTACTGCATATTCATATATCTATAACAGATACCTATTCTAATAGAATATTAATTACTCCAATATATTCAAAATATTGTTTCAATGTGTAATAAATATAAAAGTATTTATGATGCTTTACATTGTTTTCTTAGTACAAAGTTTTTTTGTACTATTTGAAATATTTACATATTTTAAGTTTTGTACTAAATTTTCATCAGAATGCATTATTTGTTTTCAGATTTTATAAAATTGAATATTAAAAATGTAGATTAACATGCTCAAGTTCTTCTGAGCACACTTAGTTTTTAGTAACTTAATTGATTAACAGCTTATACATTTAAATTTAATTTTAAGTAAAATTTAGTCCTTAGGTCACACTAATGCACATTGGATATATGTATTATATGTTATATGTTATAACTTAATTAACAGCTTATACATTTAAATTTAAATTTTAAATAAAATTTAGTCCTTAAGACACACTAATGTAATGGTTTTCATCTTGGACACAGTAGTTCTAGTACATAAATTTAAATTGGTTAAATAAATACATACATATTTCATTTTCAGTAGATTACCTTCCCTTTAGAAATGCCTCAGTTTTTTTTTAATTTAATTTAATTTAATTTTTTAACTTTACAGTATTGTATTGGTTTTGCCATATATCAACATGAATCTGCCACAGGTATACATGTGTTCCCCATCCTGAATCCTCCTCTCTCCTCCCTCCCCATACCATCCCTCTGGGTCATCCCAGTGCACCAGCCCCAAGCATCCAGTATTGTGCATCACACCTGCATTGGAGACTCGTTTCATATATGATATTATACATGTTTCAATGCCATTCTTCCAAATCATCCCACCCTCTCCCTCTCCCACAGAGTCCAATACATTAGTGTCTCTTTTGCTGTCTCGTATACAGGGTTATTGTTACAATCTTTCTAAATTCCAAGATGTCCATCAGCAGATGAATGGATAAAAAAGCTGTGGTACATATACACAATGGAGTATTACTCAGCCATTAAAAAGAATACATTTGAATCAGTTCTAATGAGATGGATGAAACTGGAGCCTATTATACAGAGTGAAGTAAGCCAAAAAGAAAAACACCAATACAGTATGCCTCAGCTTTTTATAAATTTTATATCGAAACCATTTTTGTCCTACTGAAATTTACTCCTTTAAATATTTGTGCTTTGAATGTAACAAAAACAGGAAAAGTGACCAATGTTTAAAATTTCATTTTTTTGTGGCAATACTTTAAAACTCTCTGTCTGCCATGCTCGTATTTGACAGAGTATCACCCAGCATGGTTTATTAACTGTGTTAGCCTTGACTCTATCTTATACAGAGCATTCTCCCCTTTGATATATATGCTTTATTGTAACACAAAATAAAATAAGAATTTGTGGTTAGTTACGATTTGAATTGGTTAAAATTCTCTATTCTCAATATATTATAATGGTGTAATTGCATAATATAAAATCAGTACAGTGATTTAATTTTCTACAAAGAGCAGATGCCATGACAAAATTCTCCTCACATTTGAGCAGCCCTAGGCATGAAAAACCTATTCCAGTACTCTTGCCTGGAAAATCCCATGGACGGAGGAGCCTGGTAGGCTGCAGGCCGTGGGGTCACTAAGAGTTGGGCATGACTGAGCGACTTCACTTTCACCTCCACTTTTATGCATTGGAGAAGGAAATGGCAACCCACTCCAGTATTCTTGCCTGGAGAGTCCCAGGGACAGAGGAGCCTAGTGGGCTGTCTATGGGATCGCACAGAGTTGGACATGACTGAAGCGACTTAGCAGCAGCAGCAGCACCAGGTGTGAAGAAAAGAAAATATCATCAGCAAAAGATAGCTTCATGGATAACCAGAAAAGTGGGCAATTTTTTTTTAATATAAATGATCTCCTACTTTGCATTTTTGTCCTTAACTTCAGTCTTTCAATATCCTAAGGATCTTAATTCCCCATTATGCCCCAAGACCTCAGAAGCAATTTCCATAATAATTCATATGACTATAATTATTGAAATGGAGAGATTAGGAGAAAAATTTTATGGGAAATTACTAATGAATAAAATATTCCAAATTTTGACAAATAGTATTCATGTATTTTGTAACACACATAAAAGCACATATCCATCACCTTATGGGGCGTCCCCAGTGGCTCAAGCAGTAAAGAATCTGCCTGCCATGCAGAAAACACAGGAGACACAAATTCAATCCCTGGGTCAGGAAGACCCCTTAGAGGAGGAAATGGTAACCCATTCCAGTATTCTTACCTGGAACATCCCATGGACAGAGGAGCCTGGCAGGCTACAAGGGGACCCAAAGAGTATGACGTGACTGAGAACACACATGCATTTGATTATCACCTTATGAGGATACACTTGTAGTCATCCATTAGCAAGCAGATTTGGAGTTGGCCAAATTTATCATTTTAAAAGTGGAAAAGTTTCAATGCATTTTTCATAGAAATACAAAAAAAATTAATTTTCATTTGTATATAAATCCTTTTTATATCAGCTTATTCAAAATTATGCTATATTGGGGCTGTTTGTTCTAAATGAACCAGACTTTTTTAGTCTTTGCAACTTGAAATTGGGATGATGGTAGGCCAGCACTGCTATATCTAACTGGTGAACACAAGACAAAAACTTTCTGAGAATGGGAAATGCTGTGAAATTTGGAAAGAATGTCAAAATCATAAGACAAGAAGCAAATTCCACAAGAGTGTGTTTGAGCATCAGAATAAAATGAAGCCTGAATCCAGTCTCTCCTGAATTTTTTAGTTATGTGAACCATGTTTTCCACCATCTAAGTTAGCCTTTGCTGGGTTTTCTGCCATTTACCATGAATAAGTAATGATTCTTATCAGTTCCCTACCACACAAATATGATTTATTTTTCTTTAGTGTCTTCTTTCTACATGTTAGACTTAAGAATGTCCAATATTTGTGAGAGTTAATTCTCACTATTAATTTTTAGCTTATTTAGCAAATAGCTTTGAAGGGGAAGTTTGGATCATTAGGAACAAAATTCAAAACTGTTTCTTTAATATTTGAACCTTTCTTCTGGTGATGGTAAGATGTTTTTTTAGAATTCACCACAGATTTACCAGCAGTCCAGTTAGCACTGTTTTTTGCACTAGTGTTACATAAAAAGAAATTAGTAAAATAAAAGATGATAATAATGTTTTACATAACATTTTATTAACTCTTTATATGTTAATGTGTTAATAATGAGAAAACTGGATTCTTTAGATTTTTATGTTTCATCATTATAGAAAAAGAGATATTTCCTTCTCACTAAATTCTTACCAACATTTTTTTTTAATGATAATGTACTTCAATAGCAGTACCATGACTTCAGTATATTCAACAAATTTCTCCTATGTTTTTTTCTTAGTAATGGCTACCAACAACTGGATTGGTATATTTAACTCATATTTCTGATTTATGTATGCATAAAATCAGAAAATATATATAGGGACTCCCCTGGCAGTCCAGTGGTTAAGACAGCATTTCCACTGCAGAAGGTTCAGGGTCGATCCCTGGTCAGAAACTAAGCTCCCACATGCAGAACAGTGTGGCCAGAAAACCTATTTTTTTGTTGTTGTTGTTTTAAGTTAAAACAAACAGAAGAAAAAAAGAAAGCATATACTTTAATGGTGTACATTTTTTTTTCCATTTCTTTAAAGCAAGAAAGTGAGATAAATTAGCTAAAGTACTTTTTCTCAACCATGTGTATTTTGCTAAAATTGTCTTTAGTTTTCTTAAGAATGAGAGTAATTAGACTATTTGATGATAGAATGAGAAATATATTCTAGTTGGAAATATCAAAAAAAATGATACATTATTAATATATACTCTATTGCCAACAAAGTGAAAGTCACTCATCTGTGTCTGACTCTTTGGTACCCTGTGGACTATACAGTCCATGGAATTCTCCAGGCCAGAATACTAGAGTGGGTAGCCTTTCCCTTCTCCAGGGGATCTTCCTAACAATGGGATCAAAGCCAGATCTCCCACACTGCAGGAGGATTCTTTTCCAGCTGAGCCACAAGGGATCCCAAGAATACTGGAGTAGGTAGCCTATCCCTTCTACAGAGGATCTTCCCAACCCAGGAACTGAACCAGGATCTCCTGTATTGCAAGCAGATTCTTTACCAACTGAGCTATCAGGGAAGCCCTCTATTACCAACAAAGGCCCTATTTATATATTTTTCTACTTTTCTGTTAATTCACGTCAGTTAGTCATACATATTTTTAAGGAATCATTTTTGTGAACAGTGCTGCCAAATGTTAAATTCAGCTTTATATATATCAACCCCTCCCTATAAACTGAGTGGAGCTATCTACTGGTTAAAAATGATAACAATTAAATGATGTCCTGATACAATTAAATGATGTCTTGATACAGAAAAATAACAACTGATTAATTATATACAATGAAATCATGCTATGTCAATAATGAGAAAGAGGGGTAATGAAGAAAGATATGGGATTAAAAGAGCTTATTTCTAATTGACTCTACACTTCCATTGTGAATCACCCAATGTGGTCTGATCATAGTCACTAATGTACATCAGCTAATAGAATATTCATTACCTAGATCATGACCAACAGCTAAGCGTGGGGAAAGAGATTACTACAATGTCACATATGTAGTTAAGACATTTCCATCCAGAACACATTGGCCACACTATTGCTATTCAGCCCTTTGCAACTACTAGGCACTAAAGAATATTTTGCAAGTAGTACAAATGAGCACTTCATAATTTGAAGAAAATTTACAGGTCCTGGTAATTTTTAAGGAATCTAACTTTTTAAAACAAAAAAGTTAGATTTTAAGAAGTGTGAATAAATAAGTTGAGCTCATTTTTCATAGAAATATATATGTTTTTCTTATTAAATATTAATTTTGAAATGCAATATTTTGAATATTATATTGTAGTATCATAGCAAAATATTGGTCTCCTTGCAACCCAGTTAACAGAAATTATGTATTCCTGATGTGACCTCATCAAAGACCATAAAGTGGGAAAAATAAAGAATAATCAAATGCAGTGCAACTCTTAAACAAAAGGGCCTCTGATTTTATTTAGAAAGAGTCTGTATATGGCAAACAAAGATCAAGTTGTTTAAAAACATATGGGGTCCAAGCCTGGGGATCTGGAACTTGGTGCTAGGGAGGCTGCTCTGTATCCTTCAACATTCCTGCTCATGAGCAACATCTTCAGCCCCCAGGAATTCTCCTCCACTTGTGTTCAACCTCCTCTGGCAGGTGAGTGCTGATTAAAGCCAGGATAGACACGAGCCCATGTGTCTGATGACACTGCTTCTAAATACAAGGAAGATTTGAGTGGTGGAAATTCTTTGAAAAGAAAAAAGACAAATAATCTTTTCTTTATGTTTTAATTTCTGGTTCCAGAAATACAATTTATTTCAATATTTAAGGCAGTTGCACATAGAATATGAGGAGCATTTTGTACAGTCAAACAATTTTGTAGAGTCAAACAATTCAGTCTTTAATTTGAATGTGTGTATGTGTTGGCAAACCATACATGAAGCCTAATACCCTTTCTTTTATTACTATATGGACCCATGTATTATTTTTAAGAGAGTGAAAATTGTGATGCAAATGGTTAAGTTTTGTGTGATGGAATTAAATTATTGGGTTGGCCATAATATCTTAAAGAAAAACACAAATTAACTTTTTGGCCAACCCAATATTTGAGATATTTACAGACTCCTTTCCAATGTTTGCCCAGTCTCTAAGTCTTCTCCAACTTTTTTATGACCTTATGGACTGTAACCCGCCAGGTTCCTCTGTCCATTGGATTTCCCAGAAAAAAATACTGGAGTGGGTTGCCATTTCTTTCTCCATTCCAATGTTTGAAGAGAATAAATAACACATTGCTTACAATACTTTCTAATTTACAAGTTCATTATTTTCCTCAGAGAGCAGATTATCCACAATGATTCATAAAGGTCATAGTGCTGTACTGTGCTTAGCTGCTCAGTAGTGTCTGACTCTTGTGACCCCATGGACTGTAGCCCACCAGGTTCCTCTGTCCATGGGGATTCCCAGGCAAGGATACTGGAGTGTGTTGCCAAGCCCTTCTCCAAGGGGATCTTCCCAACCTGGGAATTGAAACCAGGTCTCCCACATTGCAGGTGGGTTCTTTACCATTGAGCCACCAGGGAAGCCCAAGAATACTGCAGTGGGTAACTTATCCCTTCTCCAGGGGAATTTCCCAAACCAGGAATCAAACCAAGGTCTCCTGAATAGAAGGTGGATTTTTTTTACCAGCTAAGCTACCCGGGAAGACCAAAGGTCATAGTACTTGCCATTATTTTCAATAAACTATATCTAAAGTATTGGTTATAACATTTGAAATTTTGCTAAAAAGAATGTAAAGAAGCCAATTTATACGATAGCAGAATGTACTAGTTTTCTTATATTTTTACTTAACTCATAGCTCAGTTGGTAAAGAATCCACCTGCAATGCAGGAGACTCCAGTTTGATTCCTGGGTTGGGAAGATCCGCTGGAGAAGAATTAGGCTACCCACTCCAGTGTTCTTGGGCTTCGCTTATGGATCAGCTGGTAAAAACACACCTGCAATGTGGAAGATCTGGGTTTGATCCCTGGGTTTGGAAGATTCCCCTGGAGAAGGGAAAGGCTACCCACCCCAGTATTCTGGCCTGGAGAATTCCATGGACTGTATAGTCCATGACGTCGCAAAGAGTTGGACACGACTGAGAAACTTTCACTTTATTAGGTTACTAATCCAAACTTTAACAGTATTCAGGATAAACGCATACAGATATATTCAAAAAGACTTAAAAATAATTAAATGTTTTGTCTTTGAGACTTTGCTTATTTTACTCATAAAACTAAAGCTTTACACATATTTTTCAATTGTGCCAATGTGAAAATAGTTTTGAAATAGGACACTAGAATATAGTACATTCAATGATTTATGAGCTAAATTTATGTCTTTAAACATTTAGATTTATGATGTAAATTCAGATGTACATCTTCATGTATTCCTTCCTGGACTCCACAACGTTTAATGACAGGCCTAAAGGAAGTGTAATATTCTATTATGTTAATTTTTTAAGAAAGGAGAAATTATTATATATCAAGATGAGAGTTGTGCAAAGGAAATGTGATTCAAATGGGATTTATACAATAGTTTAGAAGACAGAGATAACTTAGGAAAAAGAAATAACAAAATCATGGAATTAGAAGCAACCAGAAATATCCACAGGATTTAAAGAAGTCACCTAGCTTAGGAATTCCTTGTTTATGAACAGTGGAACAGAAAGGTACAACCTTTCAAAGGAGTTTTTAAAAGACAGGCAGTGGAGTTTAGAATTGAGGTAGTGGTATTATGTGCAGAAATACAAATATTAACTTGGAACCTTGAAAGCATGGATTTCTATACACATCCTATTATAAGATGTTTTTGCAAAGACTGGTGTCACTCTTTTTCTTCCCCAAAAAAACTGGAAAAAAAAATAATCCACCTTATCTACTATCTTTTAAACTCCTTTGAAATCAAGGATGTTTGCCTTACTCAGATTTTATCCTCTAGTTTGTCTCTCAATGCTCTCCATTTGGTAATTACTAAATGAATTGTCATTAAATAATAATCATAGGGACTTCTCAGGTGGTGCTAGTGGTAAAGAATCTGCCTCCGATGCAGGAAACATAAGACAGGCAAGTTCAATCCCTTGATTGGGAAGATCCCCTGGAGTAGGAAGTAATCACTCCAGTATTCTTGCCTGGAAAATCCTGTGGACGGAGGAGCCTGGTGGGTTACAGTCCATGGGGCTGCAAAAGTTGACACAACTGAACATGCACACACACACATAATAATCATAGTTGTTGAAAGACAATTTTAATATTAATCCTGCCTGGGATTTCTTAGAAGTGAAGAGCAATTCTTTCAGTATGCAGAGCAGATTTATTCAATCTTCAGTTGAAGAATATTTGAGTTGTTCCCAATTTTGAATGATTATAAATAGAACTTTCATATGTTGAATAGTGTCCTCCAAAAATTAATGTTCACTGAGAAACTGTAAATGTGACCTTATTTGAAAAGAGGGCCTTTGTATTATGTAATCAAGATAAATGAGGTCATGCTGGATTATGGTAGAGTTCTACATCTAATGAATGGTTTCTATGTTGGGGTGGGGGATTTATGTATGCAGAGACACAAAAGACTGAAGGGACACAAGGTCATGTGACAACAGATACAAAAGTTAGAGTGACACAGCTACAAGCCAAGGAAAGCAAAGGACTGTTGGCAACCAGCAGAAGCTAGGAGACAGGAAGGATTCTTTCCTAGAACCTACAAAGAAGGACTTCTAGTCTATTGAACAATGAGAAAGCACATTTCTGCTGTTTTAATCCACCTAGTTTATAGTAATTTATTACAGGAACTCTACAAATCTGCAACATATCTTCTGCCTTAGGTCATATAATTATGTATTTAACTTTTGTAGAAATTGTCAAATCACTTCTTATTTAGCATTTGCACACACACACACAAAAAAAAAAAATGAAAGTTTTTCTTTATCCTGTGCAACTCTTAGTTTTATCAGCTTTTCAATTTTAGCAATTGTTATGGATATGTCAATGCCTATAATTGTGGTCTCGATTTTGCAGTTCCTTAATGACTAATGAGTCAGGTGGCACTGGTGGTAGAGAACACACATGCCAATGCAGGAGACTTAAGAGACAGGAGTTCAATCCCTGGGTTGGGAAGGTCCCCTGGAGAAGGAAATGACACTCATTCCAGTATTTTTGTCTGAAGAATTCCATGGGCAGAGGAGCCTGGTGGGCCACAGTCCATGAGGTTGCAAAGAGTCAGACACAACTGAAGCAACTTAGCATGCAATAACTAATGATGTTGAGCATTTTTTATGCTAATCATTTTTAATATTGTTCTCTAAACCTCTGGGTTATATCTTTTTATTCTTATTTTTCTTTTCCCCATTTCCTAAATTGTATTTTTCTTGTCCCCTCCTCTTCACTTAGTGAATTTATGTCATTTAATGCTTTTTAATATTGTGATAATGGAGTTTTGGGAAAGGCTTCATTTTTATTAAAAAAGTTTAAAAAATAAAAATGCATTCTCTTTGAAATTAGCTTTCTGTCTTTATAACAATATAGAAAATGCATATATATTGACTGCATACCCATGACATATCATTAATCATATGATATATCATATGATACCATGACAGTAAGGTATAAACTTACATGTAAGTATGAATAAAATTTCATTCCCTGAGTCATGATAGATTTCATCATTCTCAGTCATTGTTCTTGAAATACTTAACCTCTGTGATGATTTTGAAACACATCTAAATTTTTTTCACACTCCTTTTTCAAGAGATGGGGGTAAACTTTTATTCCTTTGGGTACAGAGTATACTGAATGACTTGTTATTAATGAAAATATTGAGCATCCTTTAGCTTCTCTTTCTAGCCAGCAAAAAGATGTTGTGATTCAGCACTCACTACTATACTTACTTCATACAGGGTCTTATCTATCCAAGGGAAATGCAGAGTAAACCAAGAAAACAAAATAAACTCCATTGTCTAGTTTCCCTACTTAATTTTCCCTTATCCTGTTCAAAATAATCTGGATTTTTAAAAACTTTATCTTGAGGTTTTGTCCACTGAATTATAATAATGATAATGATAGAGTCCTCTGGTCTGCCATTTGACCTATGAAAGGGAAAAACAGAGAATTCATATCATTTTTTATCTCTCAATAAAGCCTTGTGAAAACTGAAACCAACATATTTTCCTATCCCTGAGACTAGGCAAACTTTCCTGTCTCTATGCTAAACAGCACAGAAGATTAAAAAAAAAAAAAGGTTGCCACAGTTAAGTAAGTTTAACACTTGCTCCTGAAAGATAAGAATATGAAGTATCTAAATTCCTGATGTGCTAAGATGAACAGCTTAATAATCCACAAGCTTCAAGACATTAGCCGCCCTGGGCTCACAATCCAAAAGTATTGTTTTACAAATTCCCCTCTATCCTAACTTAAACTCTAATAATACCCTCTCCTGATTTTCTCCTTCTAGGAAGAATTCTACTAGTTCTCTACTAAGGGATTTTTCTCCTGTACTGCAGTAAGGCTTAACGGCTTAACTTTGTTTGATCAATAGATTCTCTCCTTCTCTTTTGAGGATCAACCTTCGTTATCAAGATTGTTGTCTTTCTAGGAACAGGTATTTTAAAAATATCAAATGCTTTGACATCTACAGCTAAGTTATGCTTTGATTCTAACTTGTATGTGTCCTTCTATATCTTTAATAAATTGGGAAATATGAGGAGAAAATAAAAGATTTACAGGATGTAAAAATAAAGCTGAAATACTCTAAAATTATACTGGAACCATCTCAGTTTATCACTAAAATCAAATTATTTCTGAAGGGTTCAGGCACTTTATTTTCCTATTAAGTATCTTAAATAAAATGTATATAATGAGTAATACTTGAAACAACAGTAAGAAGTAATCAGAAATTCTACACAGGTTGGGCATTATTTAGCTCTTTTTATTTATATTTCTGTGCAAATTAATTTCATATTCTCTATTGAGAGTATAATCTGACAATTCCAGTAGTGCTATGTGGAATAGGGAAGGTAGAATGCCAAGGAATTGATGCCTTTGAACTGTGATGCTGGAGTAGACTCCTGAAGTTCCTTGGACAGCAAGGATATCAAACCTGTCAATGTTAAGGGAGATCAACCCTGAATATTCACTGGAAGGACTGATGCTGAAGTGAAGCTCCAGTATTTTGGTCATCTGATGTGAACAGATGACACATTGCAAAAGTCCCTGATATTGGGAACCATCGAGGGCAGAAGGAGGAGAGGGCATTAGAGGATGAGATGGCTGGACAGCATGGCCTTTCAAAGGCATCAATTCCTTGGCGTTCTGCCACCCCTATTCCATATAGTACTACTGGAATTGTCAGATTATACTCTCAGTAGAGAATCTGATATTAATTTGCACTGAAATATAAATTAAAAAGAGCTAAAGAATGCCCTTAATATTTCCTTTCTTGTTGTTGCTGCTTGTTTGTTTCTTTTAAAGCAGCTTTTGTGGTGCTAAACTCTTTTAGCTTTTGCCTGTCAAAATTTTTGATCTTTTCAACAAATCTGAATGAAAGCCTCGTCAGGTAGAGAACTCTTGCTTGTAGGTTATATTTTCTTTCATCATTTTAAATATACCATGTCACTCCCTTTTGGTCTGCAAAGTTTCTGCTGAAAAGTCAGCTGATAGCCTTAAGGAAATCCCCTTTTATGTGTTGTGTTTTTCCCTTGCTGCTTTTAATAGTCTATCTTTATCTTTATTTTTTGTCATGTTAACTACAATGTGTCTTGGTGTTTTTTGTTTTTGTTTTTTCTTTAAGATGATACAATTTAGACTCTGTGCTTCTTCCCAGGTTAGGGAGGTTTCAAGCTATTATATATTCAAATATTCTTTCTCTCTTCTCTTTGTGGGACTCATAAAGTAATGGTTAGTATTGATGTTGTTTTCAGTTCAGTTCAGTTCAGTTGAGTCCCGCAGTCATGTCCGACTCTTTGAGACTCAATGAATTGCAGCATGCCAGGCCTTCCTGTCCATCACCATCTCCCGGAGTTCACTCAAACTCACGTCCATCAAATCGGTGATGCCATCCAGACATCTCATCCTCTGTCGTCCCCTTTTCCTCCTGCCCCCAATCCCTCCCAGCATCAGAGTCTTTTCCAATGAGTCAACTCTTCGCATGAGGTGGCCAAAGTACTGGAGTTTCAGCTTTAGCATCATTCCTTCCAAAGAAATTCCAGGGCTGATCTCCTTCAGAATGGACTGGTTGGATCTCCTTGAAGTCCAAGGGACTCTCAAGAGTCCTCTCCAACACCACAGTTCAAAAGCATCAATTCTTCGGCGCTCAGCCTTCTTCACAGTCCAACTCTCACATCCATACATGACCACTGGAAAAATCATAACCTTGACTAGATGGACCTTTGTTGGCAAAGTAATGTCTCTGCTTTTGAATATGCTATCTAGGTTGGTCATAACTTTGCTTCCAAAGAGTAAGCGTCTTTTAATTTCACGGCTGCAGTCACCATCTGCAGTGATTTTGGAGCCCCAAAAAATAAAGTCTGACACTGTTTCCACTGTTTCCCCATCTATTTCCCATGAAGTGATGGGACCAGATGCCATGATCTTTGTGTTCTGAATGTTGAGCTTTAAGCCAACTTGTTCACTCTCCTCTTTCACTTTCATCAAGAGGCTCTTTAGCTCCTCTTCACTTTCTGCCATAAGGGTGGTGTCATCTGCATATCTGAGGTGATTGATATTTCTCCCTGCAACCTTGATTCCAGCTTGTGCTTCTTCCAGCCCAGAGTTTCTCACGATGTACTCTGCATGTAAGTTAAATAAGCAGGGTGACAATATACAGCCTTGACATACTCCTTTTTCTATTTGGAACCAGTCTATTGTTCCATGTCCAGTTCTAACTGTTGTTTCCTGACCTGCATATAGGTTTCTCAAGAGGCAGGTCAGGTGTTCTGGTATTCCCATCTCTTTCAGAATTTTCCACAGTTTATTGTGATGTTGTCTTAGAGGTCTCTTAAACTGCCCTCATCATATTCTTTTTCATTTTAGTGAACTACTTTAGTGAACTACTAAACTACTACTCTGTCTTCCTGTTCACTGCTCTGGTCCTCTCTATCTGTTAATTTGCTGTTATTTTTTCTAACATATTTTTAATTTTGGTAATTGTATTCTTCAGTTCTATTTGGTTGTTCTTTATATTTTCTGTTTGCTAAAAACTTTCATCTTCTCATTCTGTTTATCCATAATTTTCCTAAGTTTTTAAAGCATCTTTAGGATAATTACCTTAAAAGTTGTTATTGGGTGGATTGCCTATCTGTAGTTCACTTAGTTCTTCTTCTGGAGCCTTATTTATTCTTTCTTTTGGAATTTGTATTCCTCTGTCACCTCGTTTGGCCTATATACTGTTTTCATTTGGAAAATTGTTAATTTCCTGACCCTGCAGAAAGACTCTTCTGTAAGAAATGTCCGATGGGGCCCAGTAACACACTCCTTTTTTGTTACAAGGTTATATTCCTGCTTTAGAGGCTGCATGTTTGTTTTGGTGGGCTGACTACTATGGGCATACTAACAGATGTAGCTGGGCCCTGGTCTGGTTGATTGTCAGAGATTGTGCAGCAAATGCAGACCACTGATGGGTAAGGCACCTTCTGTAGTTGGCTGCACTTCCAGGGGAGTCCTGATCCTGATGCCAGTCCACAGGTGAACACTTTCAGGTCACAAGGCAACTGGCTATGAAGGCTGAAGTTCCCAGAGCTAGTGTCAGCCTGCTGTTGTGTGGGATCCCAGGCCTTAAGCCAACTTTTTGCTAGATAGAGCCAATTCTTGACAAGGTTGGCTATGGTGTCTGGCATCACCTACAGCTGGTTATGGCTTCCAGTAGGCAGGGCCAAATTCTGACAAGACTAACAGACCCAAACTGTATTTTTCCTGTTGTTGAGCAGACTGGGATCCAGGGTACCTGCTAGGTTGCTTCTGGCCAGTGGTTGACCAGGGCTTGACATGGCTGGTCATAGGACTGAGTCTGAGTCTGGTGGCAGTCTACTGGCAGGCATGGTCAGAATCCAGGAAGTGCCAGGGTAGTGTACACACAGTAGTAGGTGAAGCTGAGTCCTGGGACTAGTGTCAGCTCACTGATGGGGTGCGCTGTGCCTAAGTTCTTTGGCTATAGAGAAGGGTAGAGGGTCTTGGAGCTAATGTCTACCTATTGGTAGGCAGTGCTGAGGCCTAGAAGGACTCAGGGCTAGTGTTGGTACAGAGTGAGGCCCAGGATATTTTACTGTAGGGCCCTGGGGTTCCTGGAGTCAGTGCTGGTCTGCAGATAGGTGAGGCCAGGGCCCAGCAACTCACAGCCCCTGGTGTATGAAGCCAGTGATTGGGCTAGTGCCAGCCTGCTGGTGGGCTGGATTGCATCTGATGTCCAGCTTCAGGAGTTCTGGGGGTCTCAGGGTTACTGACTGCCCTCTGGTGTGTGGACATGAATTTCCCAACAGTTGGGAATTCAGGGGTACCCAGGCGAGATGGTCTGCTGGTAGGTGGTGATATTTGCCTAACCAGCTAATTGTCTAGCCTGGGGTATTCCAGGACTGGTGCTGACTGACTTATGATTGGGCCAGGACCTGGCACTGATAAGTTGGGAATAAAATGCTAAAATGGCACTCACCAGCAACAATGTACTCACATGGGATGAGCTGTCCCAAAAGGATGTTGTCAGCATCTGTGCTCTGCAGGGTGAGGCTCAGGTGTCTCTGGCTTCTCCCTGAGATTCTCAAAGGTCAGCAGGTGAGGATGGGACTCTTCCAGAGTCCATTCTAGTAACTATTTCCGCCCTGGGTCTTGGAACATGTGAGATTTTGTGTGTACCTTTAAAACTGAAGTCACTATTTCCCCCAGCCATCTGACTCTCCCAAGATTAAATCAATTGACTTTCCAAGCTAAACATTCTGGGGGCTCATCTTCCTGATGTAGGACCTGTGGGATGGGAAGCCCGATGTGGGGCCTGGAACCCTTGCTCCTTGGGGAGAACCTCTGCCCTTGAAATTACCCTCTCATTTGTGGATCTTTACTGCATTGCGTCTCTGACCCTCTCAGTCATCTAATCATGACTGCTTCTTTATATCTGGCTGCAGAAAATATTTTTGCTACTCTCTAGGTTGCTCTTGTAAATGCTATCCTGTAAATAGTTGTAATTTTTGTGTGTCCCTGGGAGGAGATAAGCTCAAGGTCTTCTTGGCCACTCTCTTTGTCTTTTCCCTTTTGAATTGGTCAGGTTTCCTGGTTGTTGGTACACTAAGTAAATTTGAATTGTATACTAGATAACATATTATCTAGCTTTGAAACTATGTTTTGATTTTTCATTTTGTAATAATTGATCTGGAGAATCTTGAATTCTTTTGTTTATTTTAACAAGGAATCAGACCTAACTTCAAACAGTCACTTGTGTCTCATCTACTATGGGTGATGGATTACAATGTCAGTTCAGTTTCCAAATCTTTTGCTATGATCTTTGCAGTTGTCCCTCTTATGTGTCACTTCTGTGTTCATTCTTAAATTTGGATAGCTGTTTAAATTCTATTATCAGAGGCTTTAGGAAACTCTTTTATGTATATAATGCTAAGGAAAAGCTTAAATAAATTGTGTTTTTTGCATATACTGTTTTAAGGGATTGATTTCTCAAGTGGCTTCCTCTCTGTTTCTACAGTACCTTTTCCTGAGTCATCTAGCTACAGTTATGAGGTTCTTTCAGTTTTAACCATGAACAGACTGTATACTGAATAGCTCTCAGGTTAATGGTGCTAAAATAAAGAAAGAAACATAGGCATTTTCCTGGCATTCATCATATGACTTTCTTTCTTCCTTTCCCCCCGCCCCCCAATCCACATATATATGTTTTCTCTTAGATTTTTAAGTGTCTTTCTCACTATGACAGCAATGTTTTTATGTTTTGTGTAACTGGGGCAGGAACATGAGAAAAAAAAAACTAAAAAACAAACAAACAAAAAGTACATACAAAAATGATGATATTTTTCAAACCCTTGGGCTTACAGATGTTCAGTTTTCATTTGCTAAAAATATAGTTTAATTTTTTGAGATTTTAACACCCTTGCTTGATACACAAATGCTCACTCTACCCAATCATGAGTGAAGGTGGAAGAAAAGAAGAAAGAAAGGAAAGAAAAAATCACCACCACTGTATTGGTAGTTTTCGAGTTTTGACTTAACTCATTCACAAATGCTGACTGTGGCTCAGATCATGAAATCTTTATTCCCAAATACAGACTGAAATTGAAGAAAGTAGGGAAAACCACTAGACCATTCAGGTATGTGCTAAATCAAATCCTTTATGACTATACAGTGGAAGTGAGAAATAGATTTAAGGGACTAGATCTGATAGACAGAGTGCCTGAAGAACTATGGATGGAGGTTCATAATATTGTACAGGAGACAGGAATCAAGACCATCCCCAAGAAAAAGAAAAGCAAAAAAGCAAAATGCCTGTCTGAGGAGGCCTTAAAAAATACCTGTGAAAAGAAGGTAAGTGAAAAGCAAAGGAGAAAAGGAAAGATATACTCATTTTAATGCAGAGTTCCAAAGAATAGCAAGCAGAGATAAGAAAGCCTTCCTCAGCGATCAATGCAAAGAAATAGAAGAAAACAGTAGAATGGAAAAGACTAGAGATCTCTTCAACAAAATTAGAGATATCAAGGAAACATTTCATGCAGAGATGGTCTCAATAAAGGACAGAAATTGTAGGGACCTAACAGAAGCAGAAGATATTAAGAAGAGATGGCAAGAATACACAGAAGAACCGTACAAAAAAGATCTTCATGACCCAGATAATCACGATGGTGTGATCATTCACCTAGACCCAGACATCCTGGAATGTGAAGTCAAATGGGCCTTAGGAAGTATCACTATGAACAAAGCTAGTGGAGGTGATGGAATTCCAGTTGAGCTCTTTCAAATCCTGAAAGATGACGCTGTGAAAGTGCTGCACTCAATAAGTCAGCAAATTTGGAAAACTCAGCAGTGACCACAGGACTAGAAAAGGTCACTTTTCATTCCAATTCCAAAGAAAGGCAATGCCAAAGAATGCTCAAACTAACACACAATTGCGCTCATCTCATACACTAGTAAAGTAATGTTTAAAATTCTCCAAACAGGGCTTGAGCAATACATGAACTGTGAACTTCCAGATGTTCAAGCTGTCTTTATTTTTTTTTTAATTTTATTTTTAAACTTTACATAATTGTATTAGTTTTGCCAAATATCAAAATGAATCCATCACAGGAATACATGTGCTCCCCATCCTGAACCCTCCTCCCTCCTCCCTCCCCATACCATCCCTCTGGGTCGTCCCAGTGCACTAGCCCCAAGCATCCAGTATCATGCATTGAACCTGGACTGGCATCTCATTTCATACATGATATTTTACATGTTTCAATGCCATTCTCCCAAATCTTCCCACCCTTTCCCTCTCCCACAGAGTCCATGACTGTTCCATACATCAGTGTCTCTTTTGCTGTCTCGTACACAGGGTTATTGTTATCATCTTTCTAAATTCCATATATATGCGTTAGTATACTGTATTGGTGTTTTTCCTTCTGGCTTACTTCACTCTGTATAATAGGCTCCAGTTTCATCCACCTCATTAGAACTGATTCAAATTAATTCTTTTTAATGGCTGAGTAATACTCCATTGTGTATATGTACCACAGCTTTCTTATCCACTCATCTGCTGATGGACATCTAGGTTGCTTCCATGTCCTGGATAAAGGCAGAGGAACCAGACAGCAAATTGCCAACACCCACTGGATCATCAAAAAAGCAAAAGAGTTCCAGAAAAACATCCGTTTCTGCTTTATTTACCATGCCAAAGCCTTTGACTGTGTGAATCACAATAAACTGTGGAAGATTCTGAAAGAGATGGGAATACCAGAACACCTGACCTGCCTCTTAAGGAAGCTTTATGCAGGTCAGGAAGCAACAGTTAGAACTGGACATGGAACAACAGACTGGTTCCAAATAGGGAAAGGAGTACGTCCAGGCTGTATATTGTCACCCTGCTTGTTTAACTTTTATGCTGAGTACATCATGAGAAACGCTGGGCTGGAGGAAGCACAAGCTGGAATCAAGATTTCCAGGAGAAATATCGATAACCTCAGATATGCAGATGACACCACCCTTATGGCAGAAAGTGAAAAAGAATGAAAAAAATCTCTTGATGAAAGTGAAAGTGGAGAGTGAAAATGTTGGCTTAAATCTCAACATTCAGAAAACTAAGATCATGGCATTCAGTCCCATCACTTCATGGCAAATAGATGGGGAAACAGTGGACACAGTGGCTGACTTTATTTTGGGGGGCTCTAAAATCACTGCAGAGGGCAATTGCAGCATGAAATTTAAAAATGCTTACTCCTTGGAAGGAAAGTTATGACCAACCTGGAAAGCATATTAAAAAGCAGAGACATTACTTTGTCAACAAAGGTCTGTCTAGTCAAAGCTATGGTTTTTGCAGTGGTCATGTATGGATGTGAGAGTTGGACTAAAAAGAAGGCTGAGCACTGAAGAATTGATGCTTTTGAAGTGTGATGTTGGAGAAGATTCTTGAGAGTCCCTTGGACTGTAAGGAGATCCAACCAGTCCATCCTAAAGGAGAGTAGTGTTGTGTGTTCATTGAAGGGACTGATGTTGAAGCTGAAACTCTAATACTTTGCCCATCTGATGCAAAGAGCTGAATCATTTGAAAAGACCCTGATGCTGGGAAAGATTGAGGGCAGGAGAACAAGGTGATGACAGAGAATGAGATGGTTGGATGGCATCACCGACTCAATGGACATGGGTTTGGGTGGACTCTAGGAGTTGGTGATGGACAGGGAGGCCTGGCATGCTGCGGTTCATGGGGTGGCAAAGAGTCCGACACGACTGAGCAACTGAACTGAACTGCTGGTGATTTGTTGTAATCTTTCTACAGATTTTAATAATAATCATTTAGAAAGAAAACTTGAAGTAGAATTATTCCATTTTGACTGGCATTTGAATCTTCTTTAATTTTATCTACTTTCTCTGTTTAAGGCAATTGACTAAATCACAAATATATATATATATACATGCTAGCAAACAGCACATATGCTCACACATATACATACATTTTATTTACTTCTAGTTACAGGGGTTGGTGCTAATGTTGGAAAACTTCAGTTATATCTATGAGAGGGGAATGAAGAATTTATGATATTAAATAAAATTTTATTATATTTCAAAGCATTTTATATATCCTATATTATTTAATACTTGATTTATTGAATCAAATTTTTATTAAAGTTAAGGTGAACTCAGCGGAACTATAATATAAAGATTTTGCAACTATTCTGCCTTTCTCTACTTTCTGTTGTTCACTTTACTGGTGTCCTCTGAGATCCACATTTCTTTAAATTTGTCATTCCTTTAGCTTGGAATTATTAAAACATTCTTTTTTAATAAAACATAGAGATGTATATCTACTATTTTATTCTCTTTACTATGACATAGGTATATTATATCTAGAAGGACTTGCTGATAATATTTTATATCAACAAATAAAGCTTGAAAAATAAAATTGTTTTTCCATTATGGGTATATATTATTACACTAAGGTGATTGGAGTGGTTGCTAAATATGTTACATAGTTAGGAAGTATTTAATAATTTCATAAAATAGAATTCTCAGAAAAAGTTCTTTTGCTGGATAAGTGAGAAAGCTATTTATCCCAACTTGGGTCATCTCCAAAATCTTTTATTCTTAAGATTCTAAAGAGAACTCCAAGAGAAGGCTTATCATTTGCCTTTAAAATTCATAGAATTATGTTTGAAAATAGAGTATATAGATAGAATTGAATTCTTTGCACACCTTTCTTTAGAAGGTACATGTTTAATAATTCAGGATCACGTCTTTTCTCTACAGAACCAATTTAACCAATCATTTTGAGTGACTACAATTTTATAGTCATATTATTAATGATATTTATAGCCATTTTATATATTTAAAATAATATGGAATGCAGAAAAATACCAAAAGTAAGCCATGCGTGTGCTAATATTTCATTGACTCTCATTTTATATCTCAGAATATCAGTTTTAAGTTCATACATCAAGAAATAGGAATATAAGTGCCACATTTGGTATTATTAGAGAACTACAAATAGAATAAAGCTGGAAATATGGTTTCATCATTTCACCATCCTCAGATAATATGACTAAAGTTTGAAGAAACAAAAAAGTATTATTATATTTTGTATTATTTTGTACTTATTTAAAATATCTTGGCATGCTCATATATTCCTTTAAATGAACAAGTTAAACATTTGTGTATGTCTCCAAATAGAAAGCACTAATTAAGATAAAAACTTGTGTAACAGAAGGATAAAAATGTTTTTCTTTTTATTATTTTTCCTGGAGTCTTATAAGAAGTCTTAGCATGACATCTTGTAACAAAAATCAGTCATTATTAGTCACAGTTTGGATAATTAAATACAGAGGTTTTTCAAGTTTCGTATAAGTTCTTGGTGAAATGATTAGTATGAGACTTTTGTTAGAGAAGTTAACAGATTATTATTGTGATTATTTAAGATTAATTTAAGCCAGGTAACATTTATGAAATGCATCTTAAAAGCCAATCATTGTTCTAGCTAATAAAAACTCCATGATGAAAGAAACTACTGTCTTTGCTTTTGATAAGTACTTTAGAAATAAGGGGAGAGAGAGTTGAGTTTTTTAAAAGTGATATTCTATGCTAAAAAGAAAAGTAACCTGTGTTATGTTATCCAAAGAGAAACTTATAACTAGACCAAGAATATTAAAATAGCTTAAAAAGGAAGACCTTGAAGGAAAAGCGATACCTCAAAATTAAAAAGAAAGTCTAAGACATGGATAGCAAAATTCAAATATCAGGGCATGTGTGTAATGTTGCATGATATCCATTAATGGCCAGAGAAAAAAAAAATAGTAAAGTGAACAGAGGATGGTTGGCTCGTGAAAAACAAACAAACAAAAAGAAATAAACTAAGCCAGAAAAGAGGTTTGGCTTTATCCTAACTCTAAGAATGTACTAATTTATTTTAACAATAGAATATTGAAGATGGATTAAATAGAAGGACACCAGAGCAAAGATGAAATTTAATAACTATTGCATTATTTCTATCAAGTGGATAGAATCTTGAAAAGCTAAGACTTTAAAGGCATAAATTTTGTTTCATCAGTTGACTGCATTGTTTTTGCTTTTATCTTTTGCACCTTTTTTAGGGAGGAAAAGAAGAATAATGGTACATATTTTCACAAGTAGAAGCTAATGCTCAGTCAGTTCAGTCACTCAGTTATGTCCGACTCTGCAACTCCATGGACAGCAGCACACCAGGCTTCCCTGTCCATCACCAACTCTCAGAGCTTGCTCAGACTCATGTCCATTGAGTCGGTGATGCCATCCAACCACCTCATCCCCTTCTCCTCCTGCCTTGAGCCTTTCCAAGCATCAGGGTCTTTTCAACTGTCAGTTCTTCTCATCAGGTGGCCAAAGTATTGCAGTTTCAGCTTCAGTCTTTCCAATGATTTCCTTTAGGACTGACTGGTTTGATCTCCTTGCAGTCCAGGGACTCTCAAGAGTCTTTTCCAATACCACAGTTCGAAAGCATGAATTCTTTGGCACTCAGCTTTCTTTATAGTCCAACTCTCACATCTATACATGATTCTGCAAAAACCAGAGCTTTAACTAGAGGAGACTTGTTGGCAAAGTAATATCTCTACTTTTTAATATGCTGTCTAGGTTGGTCATAGCTTTTCTTCCAAGGAATAAGTGTATTAATTTCATGACTGCCATCACCATCTGCAGTGATTTTGGAGCCCCCAAAAATGAAGTCTGTCACTGTTTGCATTTTTTCCCCATCTATTTGCCATGAAGTGTTGGGACAAGATGTCATGGTCTTTGTTTTTTGAATGATGAGTTTTAAGCAAGCTTTTTCACTCTCCTCTTTCATTTTAAGAGGCTCTTTAATCCCTCTTCAGTTTCGGCCATAAGAAATAATTTGCATATATAATAGATATGTTATTGTATTCAATGCTTATTTCAGTTAGTAGCACTGATATTTTAATCCCCAGAAACATCTATAAAACTATTATATTTATGATACTTGAATTTCATATCTCAGATTTGTGATCTTGTATTTTTTTAAAAAAACATTATAAACTCTATATCCAAATATATAAAAATTATCTACTTTTAATAAATTGTATTAAGTAAGTCATGTTAATAAAATATTTTTATATCAAGCAGCTTCAAAATATCTCAGTTTCATAGATTTTTATAATATACATAGAGTTGGATCATCAAAAAAGCAAGAGAGTTCCAGAAAAACATCTATTTCTGCTTTACTGACTATGCCAAAGCCTTTGACTGTGTGGATCACAATAAACTGTGGGAAATTCTGAAAGAGATGGGAATACCAGACCACCTGACCTGCTTCTTGAGAAAGCTGTATGCAGGTCAGGAAGCAACAGTTAGAACTGGACATGGAACAACAGACTGGTTGCAAATAGGAAAAGGAGTACGTCAAGGCTATATATTGTCACCCTGCTTATTTAACTTATATGCAGAGTACATCACAAGAAACACTGGGCTGGAAGAAGCACAAGCTGGAATCAAGATTGCCGGGAGACATATCAATCACCTCAGATATACAGATGACACCACCCTTATGGCAGAAGCAAAACTAATACAATTATGTAAAGTTTAAAAATAAAATAAAATTAAAAAAAAAAAAAAGCCTCTTGAGCAAAGTGAAAGAGGAGAGTGAAAAAGTTGGCTTAAAGCTCAACATTCAGAAAGTGAAGATCATGGCATCTGGTCCCATCACGTCATGGGAAATAGATGGGGAAACAGTGGAAACAGTGTCAGACTTTATTTTTGGGGGCTCCAAAATCACTGCAGATGGTAATTGCAGCCATGAAATTAAAAGACACTTACTCCTTGGAAGAAAAGTTTGGACCAACCTAGATAGCATATTAAAAAGCACAGACATTACTTTGCCAACAAAGGTCTGTCTAGTCAAGGCTTTGGTTTTTCCTGTGGTCATGTATGGACATGAGATTTGGACTGTGAAGAAGTCTGAGCGCCAAAGAATTGTTGCTTTTGAACTGTGGTGTTGGGGAAGACTCTTGAGAGTCCCTTGGACTGCAAAGAGATCCAACCAGTCCATTCTAAAGGAGATCAGCCCTGGGTGTTCTTTGGAAGGAATGATGCTAAAGCTGAAGCTCCAGTACTTTGGCCACCTCATGAGAAGAGTTGACTCATTGGAAAAGACTCTGATGCTGGGAGGGATTGAGGGCAGGAGGAGAAGGGGACGACAGAGATGAGATGGCTGGATGGCATAACTGACTCGATGGACGTGAGTCTGAGTGAATTCCGGTAGCTGGTGATGGACAGGGAGGCCTGGTATACTGCAATTCATGGGGTCGCAAAGAGTCAGACACGACTGAGTGACTGAACTGAACTGAGCCAATAATACTGAAAGAACATGGGTTTATTTACTGTACATGTCTTTTTATAAATAATACCGTGTTATCCTTAATACATGTGTGTGTTATACACTCTGTTATTTGTGTCAAGCAATATGCCAACCATTTTCTTCCCTTAATTGATATTCCCATCCTTCATAATCATATACAGAAGATGTACAATTTCCATACATAAGATCAGTTGACTCATATCTCATCTTGACTGATGCAATTATCATCTTATTTTTGATAATTTTTTTAATCTAAAAGATACCAGTTTCATACTCACTTGGTACTATCAAATTAATTTATACTTGTGAAACTCAAAACAGAAAATAAGAAATGTGCAGATTTTGATTCTTCATCTACTATATTAATTTTCTACTTCAAATGTCTCTGAAATCAGGAAAGATATTGAATATGAAACTGTCTAGGCTTCATTGAAAAACAACTTGAATTGCCATATTTATCATATATCATTCTGAAAGTGAAAGTGTTAGTTACTTGTTGTGTCCGACTCTTTGTGCCACCATGGATTGTAGCCTGCCAGGCTCCTCTGCCCATGGAATTCTCCAGGCAAGAATACTGGAGTGGGTTGGCATTCCCTACTCCAGGGGATCTGCCTGACCCAGGGATCGAATCTGGGTCTCCTACATTGCAGGTGGATTCTTTCCCCTCTGAACCACAAGGGAAGCATCTCTAAGTAGGAAATTTTCTAACAGTTGTGACACCATCACATTTGAGGTCACTGGGTTTTTTCTAAATAAAATATAACCTTTCATTCTAAGATGATATTACGTGCTTCTGGATTTTCACTCAACTGAGTGTTAACTTATAATTTTAAACTGAATGAGTAAAACACTTTATGCTTTTTTTCTAATGAAGTTCATAGTTAACTATCATAATAACCTTCTTCAACATATTATTAAAAACAAATCTTTCACTATTTTGATGATGTTGTTCAGTTGCCAAGTAATGTCTGACTCTTCTTGACCCCATGGACTGCAGGACACTAGGCTTTCCTGTCCTTCACCATCTCCCAGAGTTTGCGCAAACTCATGCCCATTAAATTTGTGATGCCAACCAACCATCTCATTCTCTGTTGCTTTCTTCTCCTTCTGCCTTCAATCTTCCCCAGTATTAGGGTCTTTTCCAATGAGCTGTTTGCAGCAGATGGCCAAAGTAATAAACTTCAGTTTCAGCAACAGTCCTTCCAAAGAGTATTCAGGGTTGATTTTCTTTAAGATTGACTAGTTTGATCCCCTTGCTTTCCAGGGGATTCTCTAGAGTCTTCTCCAGCACCACAGTTGGAAAGCATCAATTAATCAGTGCACTGCCTTCTTTATCATCCAGTTCTCACATCTGTACATGACTACTGGAAAAACCATAGCCTGAACTATTTGAACCTTTGTAGGCACAGTGATGTCCTTGTTTTTTTTAACATACTATCCAGGTTTTTCATAACTTTCTTGCCAAGAAGCAATTGTCTTCTAATTTCATAACTGCAACCACCATCAACAGTGATTTTAGAGTCCAAGAAGAGGAAATCTGACACTGCTTTCATCTTTTCCCCTTCTGTTTGCCATGCAGTGGATGGGACCAGATGCCATGATATTAGTATTTTTTTTAATATAGAGTTTTAAGCTGGCTTTTTCACTCTTCTCCTTTACCCTCATCAAGAGGCTCTTTAGTTCCTCTTTGCTTTCTGCCATCATACTAGTATTATCTGCATATCTGAGGTTGTTGATATTTCTCCCAGCAATCTTGATTTCATCTTGTAACACTTCCGGCCCAGTGTTTCACATGATGTGATCTGTGAATAAGTTAAAAATCAGGATGATAATCAAATGTTGTACTCATATTATGGTGAGAACTTAGGGTACCTCTGAACAGAGTCTATTGCTAGATTAGTTAACTCAGATGTTCACTGAAGCTAATGTAAATTTAAGTTTCTGGGAATTGGATAACTTTGTTCTCTTTTACAGTCTCAAATTAGCTATCAAGTCCATCTTTAAAAGTAACCACCACTCTTTTATGGGCTTCCCATGTTGTCAACTTCCCAGGTGGTAAAGACTCACCTGCCAGTGCAGGAGACTTAAGAGATATAGGTATGATCCTTGGGTCAGGAAGATCCCCTTGAGGAGGGCATGGCAATCCACCCCAGTACACTTGCCTGGAAAATCTCATCAACAGAGGAGCCTGGCGGGCTACAGTCCAGAGGGTCGCAAAGAGTCAGACAGACAGCAGCGACTTAGCATGCAAAGCACACATGCCACTTTTTAAAGCACTGTCACTAGAGGTTTTATAGATTTATCTTCATCTTTTTAAACTCAGACTCCTAAATTCCAAAAGGAAGACTCCCTAGCTGGAAGTCTATAATCTAATTTAAATGATATTCCATAGAAGAAAACACACTCTGAATAGAAAATAATTTTTTCACGCTACCCTGTAAGTGGAAAAATAATTTATTTTAGTTGTTAGTAGAGAGCCAGGCCACTTTTCTGAATTTAGAGATCTAGTTACTTATTAATAACTAATTTCAGAGATGTCTCAATTTCCATATGCCTATCTTCCTCAAGAAGATTTATATGAAACATTCTGGAAGCTTCACTTTTGTTTCATTCATATCTCAAATTATGTGTTATTCATAAATATGAATTAAAGGTAACGCTAGGCCAATAAAAATGAGAGAGAACAAAAAATAAAACTTAGGGTAAAAATTGTGAACTAACATTTGAAAAATGGAATAAAAACAAGACAAAATATCAGAATTAGATCAAAAAGAGATATATTGGCAAAACTTATAATGCAGTTCCCTTTTACTCTCATTAGCAAGGAATATCTAGAAGTTTTGCTGTCGCTGAAATTTGCATGTTTCAAACAAATCCTATTAAGTATAATGATTCATTTTATCTTCCTATTGAATGATTTTGTGGTTTGTCACATTGTCCTTATCACAAGTGGACAATTGTTGACTTTTGGATTTGTTGACTTGAGGTTTCTTGGAGGCATATAAACCTTGAAAGAAAGCTATTAAAAATGAAATTTAAAGACAAGAATAAAATAATTCCCTTTACACTCCAGCCCATTGAGTTCAGACCTGAGTGAGATCCCCAAAGGACTTTGATGCTCAGGCCACTGTCTAAATACTCATGAATGGTTTATCCTTACATAGAGATGATAGAAATATTCTAATATCATTTGAAGGTATCCAAAATAACTCTAAATCCAAATGCAATCATGAGCATAAGGCTTAAAAGTGTGGGATGATTTCATTGCTTAAGTTCAAATTCCAGTTTAACCACTCAGTAATTTTGCTGCATATGTTACATGATATTCTTTTGGAGCCTCAGTTTTCCATCTATAATTTAACTATGCCTATTACAAAGTAAATTTTGTATATAGCAAATGATAGAAGATGTATGAACTTGACTATAAGAAGAACCATACTATCACTCATATTAATATCATCAGTAATAAAAATCAAGATTTTTGCTCAAGGATAAGGTTTGCTTAACCTAATGTTGTCAGTTTAATATCTCTTGATCTAATTTAACCTAGGATTTCCATCATTTTAATGACTTCAGATAACCTCTGAACACAATCAGTTTAACTGCATTTTCTTTACCTTGTAGCTTAATCTTGGCACTGATGCTTTTCTATTGTAATTTTCCTCCTGAAAGATTTGCCTCTTCTCCAGACAACTGACAGAACTAGCCTGCATTTTTCTGAGTTACTAAATAATTCTTCTTGTCTCTCACTCTAGAAATTTAAAAGCCTTTTTTAGTATTTTCTGTGTTCTCATTCACTGCAGGGAGCCAGTTAATATTTTACATTTCTAACTCATTAAGTCCATAGTTCTGTGTCTCCTACAAGAGCTTGACTTCTTCCTCATGCTCATCCCTGGTTTTATGGACCAATTTTTTTATATTATGATGTTATTACCACCACCTCACCTCTTTACTTCATATTCTTCAATTCCAAAATAGTTTTTTCTAAAATTCAGATGTATTTACACCGTCTGAAAAAATTTCTTTCCTGAATATACTCTTAATTCAAATATATTTTAATTGTCTTCAGTTTTGCTATCATTGTTATTATTGTTTCAAATTCAATTCAAGCGTATTTAAACACATAACACACTCAAGTAAAGAAAAAACGTCCTTCTCACAATTTGCTTTGCTGGTCAAATCCCCTAGAGGTAATCACTTTTGAGAGTTTCCCGTGAATCTCTCTAAAGATATTCTAAACTCACACACACACACACACAAACACACAGTTTATGCACAGTTGCATAGGTATTTATGCCTATGCATATGAAGATGCATATGAGATTACAAA